>NW_017263684.1:51034-239758 GCF_001662655.1 Pseudogymnoascus verrucosus
AGGAGGCGCTCGGCTTCGAGCTTGACGTCGCGCTCGTGGACTAGCTCGCGGACTGCTTCTCCGTTCCTTAGGGCTAGTCTTCTTGCTTCTTCGTCTATCACTTTCTCTCCTCTCCTAGCGTCCTCTCTTGCTCTTTCTCTTTCTCTCTCGCGCTCTCTATCGCGCTCCCTATCCTTCTCCTTCTCTCTTTCCTTCTCCCTCTCCTTTTCCCTCTCCTTCTCCCTTTCCTTCTCCCTTTCCTTCTCCCTCCTCAAAGATGACGTGGACCCCCTCCTCTCGCGTCGAAAACTCGACGTACTCCCCCTCCTCGCCGCATCCCCCACCCGCCTCGCCAACCTCCTAATCGCTTCAATCTCCGCAACCAGCACTGAAGACCTCCTCCTCCCCGTCTCCTGCAAGGCCGGAGTGGTGGTGGGGGGAAGGTATATATTCGCCCATCCGCCCTCATTCGGCTGGGGAGTAGCGGTGGCGGTGGTGGTGGGGGCGGGGAACGTCCATGTTGGCGCGGTGGGACGGGTGTAGAGGTGTGCGGGGAGGGGAGAGGTGGTGGGGTGAGGGAGGGGGGAGTGGATGTGGATTTGCGGGGAGGAGCGGGTGGAGGAGGTGGCATGGGAGCGTTTGGAGGAGCGGGTTGTGCTGGAGTTGCCGTTGGGGGGCTTTCTGGGGGTAGGGGTGTAGAAGCACATTGCGGTTGTTGTAATCGTTGTTGTTGGACGGGGCTGTTCGTTTGGCGGTTGGATGAGTGTGCGTTGGTGGACGGGATTGTTTGTATTGGTGATGGGTTAAATCCTGGGCATGACGAAATGAGAGTTATGTGATGATGAAATTGAAGAATAACGAAGTATCTCTGACGAGAGGGAGAGAAGAAAACTTATATCCCGTAGCGGCTCTTGTTGGCTCACTCCGTGGCGTAGGAGCCGTTCTTGAGACACAGAAACGAAGGAAAGTAAGGAGAATGCCTTTGAGCCATATGAGACCGTTTCAAAGAGGAGCAGAGCAGTAAACAAAGATGCCAACAGAAAGATCAGAGCCAAGTTTACCTGGGATCCCTGGCTCCTAGAAGGATATGAGGATAGAACGATCCTGATTTCTTTGACCACGATGATAACTGTTCATGCACTTTGCCGCCCAACCAGCAAACAGAGCGAGACACTGATGCACATTCCCGTAAAACGTATCGAATTGTATGTACATTGCATCCCAGAAGGGGATGTAGATTAGAGCATTCATAGCTTGGCGTTTTTAGCCTTCTTCTGCGTACTCTTCTGCCACGCAAATTCCTACATCGTGTCAGTTCAGCTCCACCCACCGCATTTGCGCGAATTTCGCGAGTCCATAAGCACTCAAGGGGGGTTGAACTTACCAACTTCTTCGCCTGACCCGCCTCAATGATGATATTAATCACCACTGGCACCGTGGCCTTAAACCCCTCCTCCGTCGCCTTCCGCAGCTCCTCCGGCGTCCTCACCAAATACCCCTTTCCCCCACACATCTCTGCCATCTTCTCATACCCCACCTCCCACCCCAAACTCGTGCTGCGCAGCCCCCCTGCCGCGCCCTGCGCCGTCTTGTCTTGTAGGGCTAACCAGGCATCGCTATCTGCGCTGTCGCCGTGGTAGACGCCGCCGTTGTTGACTACGAATACTAGGATATCCATAGTGTATCGCGCCATGGTCTCAATCTCTGGCATCGAGAATCCAAATGCCGAGTCACCCTCAAGACACACGATCTTCTTCCGCGAAGACGAGCCAGACTCAGCTTGCGGATCGGGCAGGTTATACGCACAGTGTGCTGCGATGGCATAACCGAGACCTACACCCATCGTAGCATATGTTCCTGCATCAAGACGCAGACGAGGGTGCTCGACATTGAAGACGCTACGTGAGATATCCATCGTATTAGCGCCCTCGGAGACATACACAATATCCCCATTCTCGGGCGGCGAGAGCGCATTCAGCGTTTCCTTAATGACAGCGAAGGTGCGACCGTAGGTCATGGGCAAGGTGTCGACCTGTGCAGCTTTGGCGGCTGTGGCTTCGTTCTTGACGGTGCTCGCGCGGATGGCTGAGATGTAGGGGGTGGAGGTGTTGTATTGCCAGTTTTGGAGACCACTGCTCAGCTGGGAGGTGACGAGGTTGATGTCGCCGATTATGGAGAGAGATGCGTCGCCGTTGTTCTTGCCGAGTTCTTCGGCGGAGATATCGACTTGGATAATCTTGACGTCGGGGTTCCATTTGGGCTCTTCGCCGAAATGGAGGATCCAGTTCAGTCTTGCGCCGAGGATCAGGACGACGTCTGCGCCTTTTAGAGCTGCTGAGCGAGCACTGGCTGTGTTTGATGGGTGGGAATCTGGTAAGACACCTTTGCCCATTGGAGTTGGGAGGAATGGAATTTTAGTGTCGTTGATGAGCTTTCTGATACCGCCCTCTGCCTGGGCATATGCTGCGCCCTTCCCGACGATAACAAGTGGTGCATTGGCAGCTCTGAGCAGTTTAACTGCGGCTGCGATTCTCTCTGGGTCTCCCGCAGCTCGAGCTGGTGAGGGCACGATAACCTTAGATATCTCATCGCCTTCCCCTTGAATCACATCGGCGGGTAGATCCACAAACCCAGTCCCTCCTCTCCCATACCAAGATGTCCTGTAAGCATTGGAGATGCTCTGAGGAATCGACTCTAGCGTGGACCGCACCGCCAATTTTACATGCGGCGTAAGAAGACTGACGGCATCCAGCTCTTGAAAGGCACCCTTGGTGACCAGGTGAGACTCGCTGGAGCCAGCCAGTAGAAGTAGAGGCCATGCGTTTGCTGACGAGTTGCCAATTCCTGACATGGCATGTAAAACTCCCGGACCCCCTACTACCAAGCACACTCCAGGCTTCCCTGTAAGATATCCATATGCTGTTGCTGCATAGCTCGCCGCCTGCTCATTGCGGAAAGCTATAAATCTGATCCCAAGCTTGATTGCCTCCTCGGCGATTTGGACTACTGGTATCCCAACCAGGCCAAATATAACTTTGATGCCAAGCTCATGAAGAGCCTGGGCTATCAGTTGGGCTCCTGTCGGCGCAGCCATTTTCTGCTATATTGAAAGAATAAGTGGCGCCTGCGCTGACTGTATATTATATATGTCTCAAACGCCGTTCCAGCCGAGGCTAGCGATGGCGTCAGTGATGCCCAGGGATGAGCTTAGGCCCTGAAGCGCAGTGCGATAAGCGATAACGCTTCGTCGCAACAACCACGACGAACTGACACGCAAGCGGTTCGGAGGATCTAACAACCGCTCCTCATGTGCTGGCAGAAATCGCAGTCGTTTCAGAGTCACTAACTTGCTATATCGATCGAGAACCGTCCTGCTCTTTTACGAGACAACTTCACAACAACACTTACGGACTACTGAACTCCCTACTCGGACTCCGAACCCCGCATCTCCACACCCTGAACTGAGCTTAGCTACCGCTCTCGTCGCAACAATGTCGGAAGCCCCAGCTCAGTCCTATTCTACGGACCCGCATCTGTATATCTATACCTCGCTCACCGCTGGCTCATCACATATCGTCACAGCGACATCGAGGCTCGAAACCATCCTGAGGGCAAACAGAATCCCATTTAAAGGTATCGATCTCGCAACAGATGAGAAGGCACGCATGATATGGGGACGCCGCGCAGGAAAAGATGAGAGTGGGCGCCAGCGAAAGCTCCCGGGTTTAGTCCAGGAGGGCCTGGTAATCGGGGTTTGTTGATCTGGCCCGCTTATATGAACTGCGCTGACTTGCTCAGGACCTGGTGGAAATAGAAGACTGGAACGAATATGGCGAGCTTAAGCAACATGTCCGCATTGTCGGGGTGTCTTCGACGCCGCCAAGACCTCCTGGATTTGGTAATCCCATAAAGGCTGCTGCTGCTGCTGCTGCGGCTGCGCCAGCTGCGCCAGTTGCTCCCGCGGCACCAGCTGCACCAGCTCCGCCGACTGCACCACCGCTACCAACCGGTGCGAAGCAGCCCATTCCTCTCGCCCCCGAATCTAAACCAGTTCCTAAAGAGGCAGAAGTTCCCAAGACGCCTGCAGCTGGGGGAAATTCAATGACACTGGCGATGCGCCAAATGGGCGAAGAAGCCGCACAGAGGGCGAAGGACATGAAGAAAAAGACACTGCAGGCGAAGCCTGAAGTATTTGTTGGTAGTGGAACGGGGGAGGCCGCAGCAAAGGATACCAAGGAGTCGGCGACGACAGAAACCCCGCAGATTGTCGAGCCTATTACGATATTACAAGACCCAAAAACATCGGCTTGGAATGTATCCCCGGCAAGCACACCGCCTGTCTCGCAGCATGCGCTGAATGAAATGAAGTCTCTCCAATCGCCAACATCTACGGCTTGGAAGGTGGCAGATATTAGCTTGCCAGTCGCCAAGAGTGGAGAGAGCGCGACGTCAACTGCATCGGCTGAAAAGGCTAAACCAGTTGAGAAAAAGGAGGTTGCTGCGGAGGAAGATGATGATGAGGACGACGATGACGATGACGAAGACGAGGAGGATGATGATGAGGACGACGATGACGAAGAAGATGAAGATGATGAAGACGAAGACGAGGAAGATGAGGAAGATAAGGATGAGGACGATGACGAAGATGAGGACGACGATGAGGAGAAGAGGAAGAAGGATGAAGGCACTGCGAAGAACGAACTAAAGAAGGCCTAGGTTGACCCCCTCGGAGTAGACACGGCCTGTATATAGGGATCAAGCCATATCTGGACAGCGGCATGAGCCTGGCGAGGTTGTAGTTGGATTTGGGATGTTCAATATTCAATATGAAGGGGCCTCTGAAACTACGATCTGATCCTTGCTTCTAACATCACGATAGTTTTACGTTAATTCAGTATTCTCGTGTGATGCCATAAGTTCCAGTCCAGAAAGTGAGGCATAGCGTGACTGTGGTGTTCCATAATACCAGCAGTAACGGTGAATTAAAACAACCTCTGCCTATAAATCCCTTCTTCGCATACAATAATCATACTGAGCCAAATCTCCAAAAATCACGGTTGAATTGGCGGGTAATCAGGGATACCCCAATTCTGGAGTTCAGGGGTCACTACTGGCGGATATTTATAAATCCGGGATTGCCTCATGAAATAATCCTAGGGTGGTCAGCACCACTTCGCGATAGCTTCAACGACCCATTGGAGTCTCATCAACCACCAAAATCTCCAACAATGGCGCCAGTTGCTAAAGTTACTAAGAAGAACCTTGGAAACGTTGTCGTCATTGGCGGCTGCGGCTTCCTCGGTCATCACATCGTCAACCAGCTCGTCGATAGCTACACCTGCAAGGTGTCCGTCGTGGATCTCCGCACTACACGCAACCGCCGCCCCGAATCCGATGGCGTCCAATACTTCGACGCCGACATCACCTCGCTCGAATCTATCGTTACGATCTTCAAGAAGGTCAAGCCAGATGTCGTAATCCACACCGCCTCTCCCGTGGCCATCGCCGAGACGGCCAATTCCTTCCTCTACAAAGTCAATGTCGAAGGCACCCAATGCGTCATTGACGCCTGCCGCGAGACCGGCGTCACCGCGCTCGTCTACACCAGCTCCGCCTCGGTCATCAGCGACTCCGTCACTGACCTCATCAATGCCGACGAGCGCTGGCCCATGCTCAGAGGCAAGTTCCAAACCGACTACTACGCCGAGACGAAGGGTCTGGCCGAAGAGGCCGTCCTGAAGGCAAACCACACCGGCCCCTCCGACCTCCTCACCGCCGCCATTCGCCCCGCGGGTATCTTCGGCGAGGGCGACGTTCAGATGCTGCCCAATATGCTGGACTTGTACTACAACAACAAGACCAACTTCCAGGTCGGCGATAACACGAACCTCTTCGACTTCACGTACGTCGGCAACGTAGCGCACGCACATCTCCTCGCCGCGCACCTGCTCCTGGCGACAGCCAGGTTGTCCGTTAAGCCGCTCGACCACGAGAAGGTGGATGGTGAGGCGTTCATCATCACCAACGATGCGCCTATATACTTCTGGGACTTCCCGCGCCAGCTGTGGGCGATTGCTGGCCACAAGAAGGGAACTGAGGGTGTGTGGACAATTTCGAAGGATGTCGGAGTGCCATTGGCGACGGTGGTCGAGACATCATTGTGGTTGATCGGAAAGAAGAGCAAGATGACACCCAGGGGGATACGGTTCAGCTGCATGACGAGGTATTACAATATTGCTAAGGCGAGGGAACGGTTAGGCTACAAGCCGATTTTGACCACCCGTCAAGGAATGGAGAGGTCTGTGAAGGCCTTTATGGCGGAGAAGGAGAGCGCGGAAGCCAAGAAGACGCAGTGAGGAGGATGTATTAATTACTAGGGCTGGAGCATTATGTGTCATATGTCATGATGGTGCCGGCTTACTGAATATAATCATGAGAGCTTTCAAACTCAGAACTGAAGGTGCTGAGGTGCCGTAAGATACCAGATACTTACCACGAGAACATACCAGGCATGCGGCCCCTCTTTCATTATGAGGTTATCTTTGTGATTTTCTGTGAAATTGAGTCCGGAGATGAGCATGGAGCTACCACTTGGATCTTCCAGGACAAAGATGAGATAGTGTAACCTACCAAATCTAGCAATTCGCTATGGCATCTTGTCGACCTGGATTGTACGTCCTGACCTTCCCCACGACCCTTCAATAAACGTGAAGACCCCTGAGTTGACCGATAGCCCACTTCGTGCACAGACCCCTACTAAAACATCCAGAACCCGCGTGGACCGTCGCACGGATTCAACCACGGACTACCACCAAATATTTCGACATTACCCAAATTGACAGACCAACGTTGTCTTCGAATCTTCAGCGCCTTCGTTACACGAGCACAAAACCTTAATTCCTCTCCAGCTCCTCTCGATGACCAATTGAGGCCGCGCCGCATCCCCAATTGTTAAAGGAGTCGCCAGGCTTACTTACACAATGGACCAAGCCGAGATCCCCTCGCTTCTCAGGAGCTTGTCGAGCGAAGAGGATGCCCTTCGAAAGATGGCAGTCTTCAAGCTGCAGTCCTCAATTAACGATCCTTCTTTCGCCGACGTCTTCATCTCCACTGGTGGACTCAGCATCCTGCGCCGTCTTATCATGTCAACTGGCGGCAACACCCTCGCATACTCGCTCCAGTCGCTGAGCCGCCTTCTCGAGGTCGACATGGGCTGGGAAATCTTTGAAAGCGCAGGAGCTGGAGAATTGGTTGAGCGCGTAGTGGAGCTGATTGTCACACATCCCCTCGTCAACATCCTCCGAGGCGCCATGTCGATACTGGTTGCGATTGTGAGCCACCCACAAACCACACGCGGCTCGATACGAACCCCAGGCGCGTTCGGTTTCCGCACGCTCAAGCCAGCAGTAGCCGTCTACCCGCAATTCTTTGAGATGGTGGTGTCTCAGCTCAACTCTGCGGACCACGCGCTCTGCGCCAACGCGCTTATGCTGCTTAATGCACTTATGAGGGATGCCATAACGAATGACGGTGGAAAGGATGGGACAAGCAAGAGCAGCGGGACAGGAGAGGAGTGGCCGAAGTTTATCAAGAGGCTGCAGGACCTTGGTGTCGTAAAGGGAGCATATCGTCTGATGCAGAGCTCAGCATTGCAGGATTTAGCACATCCGTTACTGGAGTTCCAGGCCCTAACGAAGCTCTTGTTGAGGAAATGGAGGGATATGAGGGTTGATTTGGAACGGCCGGACCATAGGAGGGCGCTGAAGGGAATACACCTTGCAAGTGCACCTGAGAAACGAGAGCATGTGACACAAATGGGCCGAGTGGAAGAAGTGAGCGACGCGGCGAAGAAGGGAAGCCGCAAACACAACCCGGAGAAGTGGCGAAGACTTGGCTTTGTTACTGAGAGTCCGGCCTGGGAGTTTGATCCAATGGGCTACCTCGGCATGATGGATCTGACAGACTACGTACGGAAACAAGAAGACAACTTCCAGAAGATCTTGCTTGAACAATCCTCCAAACCTCTTCACACTCGCTGCCCGATCGCCCGTTGCAGTCTAGCAGTTACAGCTATCCTCTACGACCATTTCGGTGCCGACAAATCGGAAACCGAAGACGCAAAATACTACCAAATGCTGGAAAGCCCACAAAACTATGACATGATCTTCCGACCCCTGGTCTTGCAATGGTCGCGACTCCACACTGCCGGACTTCTCGCCTTCTTCCGCCTATGGAAAGCTACAGGCGCAGTTCAAGACGATTTTGACAAAGTCGCCGAGCTCATCCGCATCCTGATCGACAAAGTCGTCGGCTCAGCACCACGCACCAAAGACATCACAGAAGCCGAGGAAGAGATTGCGGAATTTGAGTACCAGCGCCTACGCGAAGTGCAGATGGAAGTCCTAAAGTTCTCATTCGAGGACCAATGGGGCCATCACCTACAGCAAGTGCGCGAGGAACTCCACAACGAGTCCCTTCAGTTCGTCAAAGAACAGCGCATCCGCTGCCTCCTCCAAGGTTCGTGGTTTCCTCGCAGCGCCACCCGCGGCGATTCCAACTCCGTCGCCTCGGTGCGCAGCAGGCCGTGGCGCTTCGCGCGGCTTAGCCACAACCGCCGCTTCTTGCACTATGCGGATTTTGAGGCGCAGGCGAGCTACGCGCCGCCACTAACGGAGCTTGGGGAGAAGCTGGATGTGGGGACTATATCGAGCGTGGTGTCGAATGTGACGGCTGGTGGAGAGGATGATACTTCGTCGATATCGTCGAACACGAGCACGCTCAAGAAGGAGGATCTGAGCGCGCCGCCGAAGCGGAATACGAGGAATAAGATCACGATTAACTCCTATCTTCCTACGGAGTCCGCAGATGAGGAACAGGTCGAGAGGGTATTGCTGACGCTGGACCCGCAGACTCATAGTCTGGCGAGCGAGTGGCTGGATGGGCTTTTGATGTTGTTGAATCAAGCGCCGATTACGGCGGAGACGAACAAGCTTGTGGGACTGGTTGTGGACTACGGGCTGAAGATTCGGCTGCTGAATGTTAGGCTTGAGGATGGGATGGAGGCTGGCGAGGGCAAGGGGTTGATTCCTAGCAGGGAAGGGCTGGATGAGGATTACTACTATGAGGTCTGAGTTTGTGCAGGTGACGTTCTGATTTTCGAACATGCGGCGATGTGGAGGGGTTGTACTTGGAATTTTGGCTTGATACCCGGATTGAAGGAGCGGAAAAATGTATTGAATGAATACTACTACCATTAACTACTCAACAGAGATAGTTGCACCAGTTTTTTGTCTTCATACGATGAGCTCTTGCAATTGAGGTACAAACCCAGTGGGTTCAAACATCCAACTACCCCACAACAAGTCCCATCAAGTAAACCAGCCCTGGTATTTCTTATTAATCATTATAGTATTCGTCTCCATACCATTAAAAACACTTGACGCTCATCAGATATGTACAGTATATACCAAACCCTTTCTCTCAACCAGCACACCGCCCAATATCAGACCTTGGCATTCCATCTCCATTTATACCCCATGTAGCCAGCGCGAGAAATGCTGCATGCCATAAATGACAAACTCAAAACACCAACCAAGAACCAGACCATGGCTTGGGGTCCCACATTTGACTGAAGTGAGCTTCCTATTGGAATTGAAACAAGCGTCCTGCGAGAGATGTGTTAGCAAACTCAAACTCCATAAAATATGTCCAATTCAGGGGGTGGAATAGCCCGTACGCAATCGACACAACAGAATCCATGGCTCCTATCCAACGCGCAAAATCATTGCCCCTACAGAGCTGCCCGACGCAGCCCATAGACAAGGAAACGAAGCTCCCAGTCCCAAAGCCGTATAGGAAGACGAAGATGTAAAGTGCCACCAGCGAATTGAGGCCAAACGGCAGCCAAATAAAGAGCATGGAAGCCAAGGTGAAAACTGCCATCAGAAGAAGCATGTTGAACCGGCCGACTTTGTCAGAGAACCAGGACGGTATAACACGTCCAAATGTAGAACCACTGTAAGAAAATATCAGATTTGTTTGGTTTTCCCTTTTTGTGTTGGATGTGAGGGACAAACATGTTCATTGTCATGATAAGGTAGAAACCTGCTCTTTGTCCATACCCAGCATCTGCTGCATAAGTTGGGATTAATCCAAGGCCAATGATGAGTAACAGTTCAAAACCTAACCAGCAAAATTGTCAGCATTTTCACTTATAATAAACAGTTTTATCAAACTCACCAAATGCACTAATAGTTAGCCAGTTGAACGTGCTGTCCAAATAGCAACGAACATTGACCACGGCGCTGCTGCTGGTTGCCAACAACCGACTACGGCAGAACAAATTGCCAGGGACCAGGCAGAGAAGGACAATTAATCCGAGTGTCCGCATAGCCATGGGCCAACTGCTCTTTTCAAGGAGAGGTTTCAATATTAGTGGGAACGTGATACCCCCAAGAGCTGAACCCAGCATAGCCAGCCCAGAAGCTTGTCCACGTCGTTTCTTGAACCAGTGGCTTATAACACCCTGTGAGACTGTTATGAGCGCAGCGGAGGAGAGACCCCCCAAAACCCCAAGACACAGCATGAACCCCAAATAATTTGTGCATTGAGCGAGAAGGAAGAAGGTCACGAGGTATCCAATTGATCCAAAGAGGAGGATGTAACGCGCTCCGTATCGATCGAATATAGCCCCTGTTTGTATCGACAGTGCAAGTGACAAGAATATAAATACCGACGGTATCCAGGCAATCTTACTTGGACTTGAGTCACTGAGTTGATTCAAAGACCAGTGAAGTTGGAACAATCCCACGGATGCTTGGAAGCCAAAGGTTGCAAAAAGCAAGAAAAATGAGCCCAAAACCACAAGCCAGGCGCGGAGGCCTCCATCTGGATATGTCTCGTCATCGTGTCGTTTATCTATCTCGCTGGATGGGTTCGTTAGACTTGTTGTTGTCGAACCTTGAACAGTATTAGCATAGCCCGATAAATCCCTGGCTAATGTGACGTTCATCTTGATATTTGGGGTTGATTGGGCATGTTGACGTGGGTTCATGTGTGCTGGGAAGTTCGGAATTCTTGAGAGCAGGCATTCAACAGTCAAGGGGTGATAAAGCAAGCTGATAAAGGGACTTTATTTCAACAGTTTTGGAGTAGCAGGAAGTTTCTGGAAATGTTTTTTGGGAAACAAAGAAAATAGGAGCGCTTAAGTGAATTAACTTACTCTCGCGGCTGGAAAGCAACTTACATGGTCACCATTCGACCAATATAGCCACAAGACACCATAAGCCAATTCTTTCTGCCTCATAGCCTACCATTTGTAGCAATATAATCGTTATCCTCAATTCTCAATATTAGAATTATAGAAGGGCAACCTTTGCATCGCCAGATAATATCATCACAACAGAGAAGACACAGGGAGCCTCAGAGTCACCAAAACGCACACAAGAGGAGGGACAGGCTAGCTACGGCCGTATGAGATACAACGGAGCAAACTAAAGAGATATTCCAAAAATGACAAGTAACATGACTCGCTATTGAGTATTACACCTACATGAACCCTCACGATCAGAGCAACGCCCTGGTATTCGGCAGCAGCAGCTAAAATAGTCTTAGTTACTAAGTTCAGGAATGATCCTGGATACGCCCTAGGTCGCTCAAATCAAGGCCATCAATACGTGGTGCGTCTCAAACATCCCTGAACCCTCGGGACAAAACCAAAGCCCCAATCTTCACAGCTGTCAAATCGGCTGGATGGCAACAGCGGCAATGGCATTGGAGACGCTTCGGGCCGTTCCTATCGGGACAGATGGCGTTTACCCCTATCAGTGACGTTTTCACTGCAACACAACCAGCTTGAAGAGATGCTGTATGAACCTGGCCGCAGGCAAATCACCACATTGCTGAAGAGTAACCAGCTCGCTCCCCTGTGGCAGACACCCAAATGCCGATATGCAGGTGTTATCAAATGGGGTATAGGATCTAACACGGAAAAGCAAACAATCCCTCCTCCAATGAGGGGCGTAGTGTTCCCAACAAGGATTCATATGTGGGTGCATGTCGTATTGTCGGTTGCGGGGAACTGAGCTGCAGGACCCTCAAACCTGAGACCCAGCCCGTGGCTTTATACTGGTAGACAACGAGATTGGATGTTGTACGCCGGAGCTGAACCAAAGGGTCGGTGCAAACCAACGCCAGCGACGCAAGGGCGACATGTTTGATGTATAACATGACATATCGCCTGCAGTGAAGCAAACACAATCCGCTGATGGTTTTCTGTTAACAAGCTTAATTGCTTCTCAATCAAAATCGGCGATGACAAACTCAGGGATGCTGCATGGGCATGGGGAGGGATCAACAGACGCTACAAGCGCACGTTGCCATTTCGGGATCTCCGTCAGGGGCTCCGACAGCCCCGGTACATGGTTTTGGTCCCATGCTGCAGCGCCAATAGTAAAACCCCACCAACGTGGTGGGAATGTCTAACTGCATATCATGTCTAATTCACACCATATTCAGCGTGTAATGGCCTCCTGTGGCGCAAGGTCCTAACGAACGAGAGCTACAAGAGCTGCATATACTGACACTAGCTTGGTGACAGTCTCGCATGACACGCAACACTTGCTCTTCAATCACAGCGCCTTCTCCGGGCGCAAATTAGCCGTGTAACAGTGTAGTAACGCTGTGCAGTAACATCGCCAAGGAGAGTTGTTCATTCCTTTTCATGGTACAGCAGGGCTAAGGCTATTCCGACCATACGGTGTTAGATTAGACTCTGATGATTGAGCCCATTGGGTAGCTAGGTCTCTGCTTCCAGGTCCAATAACACCTCGCACCAGCAATTGTGGTATTGTGTGGGCACGGACTAAATGTCGGCTGCACAGTTGGGCGAATAGTCCAATTCTTAGAATTCTTGGACCAATTTATGTGAGAACAGATGATATTCATCAACCATCGCGCAATGGAAACAATTATATAGGGCATCAGGGTATTCGGGCTCGTACAATAACCTTGTTATGTTTAACTTGGCGACTGGGCCTTTCTCACTTGAAAAACAGGTCACCATGATGCCTGAGACGCTCTCTTTCCTCCTTGTGCTACCCACCTGGGAAGGAGCGATTTATGCATTAGTTAGCCACCAAATACTATTTGCTCTGTGAATCCTCTTCAGAGTCTAGTCACTAAGATCAACCAGCGTGCACTAACCTACACACCGCCCCCAAATCAAATGTGAGGCACCTGGAGTACTTTAAGTGGACAGGCCCTCCGCAGCGTTTGACAGTTCAAGCAAATTCATGATCTGTGACCTTGTCCATGATGCTGCGTCTCCCTGGTCGTCTAGGAGCCCGTCGGGCTGGGTCATCGCCTCACTACCTCGTTCGTGCTGCCAGCGTCGTCACAAACAATTCTCGGGACATGCTTGCAGCTGGCTCTCGTCGTCTCATATCGAGCTCACCCAGGCACGTACAGCAAGCTGCCGCCGCCAGCGTCAGAGTTGAGAAGCATCACGAAAGCAATTTTCAGCTGCCTCAGAAAGAAGTTGTCCCTGGTGGAGTTCCTTACTGGCAGAAAGTCGGTATTTGGACGGATGTGCCAGAGGATAAATTTCTCAACTATCAGTGGCAGGTCAATCACTCCGTGCCGACGTACATCCCCCTTTCCCTGTCTAACTATTTCAGATCAAGAATACGGTTCAAGGAGAGAGCAAGCTGCTTCAATTCCTGGAGGGCGTTCTCCCTGAGAGACTCCCATCTCCGCGCGATCCTAACTCGCCACTTTCCCAGATCAAGACCAGAAATGATTTTCTCAATGAGGTCAAGGAGGCTATTCGTATTGCCCCAATGGCCATTCGCATCACGCCTCACACCCTCAGCGTTGCTGACTGGAGCAATCCTTTTGAGGATCCCATTCGCCGGCAGTTCGTCCCGCTGAGGGCCTCCTTGCTGCCAGACCACCCAAAGTTGACTCTCGATTCTCTCGGTGAAGAACATGATTCCCCCGTTAAAGGCTTAGTTCACCGTTATCCTGATAAGGCTCTGTTCCTTGGTAAGTTACGCTATTGCAACTTCAAAATTTGAGGCGGATTTCTGACAGCAAAGTAGCTACTTCAGTGTGCAATGTCTATTGCCGTTTCTGTAAGTTATAACCCAAATCGGCACTATAAGCACGATGACTAAACCGCATCCAAGGCACTCGGTCTTACGCCATCGGCGCCGACACAGAAACAGTAACCAAGAACTCTCTAAAGCCCACTCGCAGGCGCTGGGACGAGATGTTCGATTACATCGCCTCCACTCCTGCCCTCTCCGATATTGTCATCTCCGGCGGCGACGCCTACTACCTAACCCCCGACCAGCTGTATGATATCGGCATACGTCTCCTCGACATTCCACATATCCGCCGTTTCCGCTTTGCAACCAAAGGTCTTGCTGTCTGCCCCTCACGCATCTTGGATCCAACAGACTCCTGGACATCTGCCCTCATCGCCGTCTCCAACGCCGGCCGCAAGATGGGCAAAATGGTTGCCGTACACACACACTTCAACCACCCATCAGAGGTCACATGGGTGAGTCGGGCGGCATCCCAGAAGCTCTTCGCTGCGGGTGTTGTGGTACGCAACCAAAGCGTGCTTTTGCGTGGAGTGAACGACGATCTGGGCACAATGAAAGCGTTGATTCGCGGCCTGGCGGATATGGCTATTACGCCGTACTATGTGTACCAAGGTGATATGGTGGCAGGAGTGGAAGACCTACGCACCCCGCTCCGCACCATTCTCGAGCTCGAAAGTCAGATTCGTGGCTCCATTGCTGGCTTCATGACACCACAATTTGTTGTCGATCTTCCCGGCGGAGGGGGCAAAAGACTCGCAGCATCATATCAGAGCTACGATTCCAAGACAGGTGTCTCACGGTTCATTGCACCAGCGGTTAAGGGCGGAGAGACAGTATATGAATATCATGATCCAGAGTGGAGCTTACCAAAGGCCGAAGGGGCTGGCAAGGGCGGTAATGGAAACATGACAGGATAGCGTTCTTATTCCCGGGCAAGTATTTTTTGAGATAAAGCAGGTGATACCCAGGGATTGGTTTGGGGTGCATTATTTGTCGACTGCCAACTGGAACATGCATCGGCTGGGACATGCATGCTAGGAACTAGTCAATGTGGCGTTAAACTTTTGTTTGTATTAATCATGGATGGATGCATGGGCTTCTGCATTTTTGCGGGGTACAATTGCTACGAGGGTAACAACAGTCTGCGGATCGGACGGCCCTGTCATCTGGGCCTCCGGTCAATATTATTATTATTATTTATTGTAATGTCAGCCTAGCTGAAAGGACCGTGTTTGAGGCATGTGTTGTAATTTGCCCCGAGTCCCCGATCTTGTGGTGGCAAAGACACAATATTCGAGACAAGTTACACCAGCAAACCCCTCCTTTTGTACGAAGAGGTAGAGGATGTCATTGCCTTTCAAGGAAGTTAATCACTTGACATATTTGCTGTCTCCGTGGAACGACTGCGAGAGCTATCCTGATGTAAATCTTGTCTGGAGGCTGTGTGACCAGACACGTCACGCCCGCCACTGATCGGCAGTCGATATGATAGTCGGCATTACCCTAATTTCGATTGGATGAACTGCATCAGGTCATCCATATTCTCAGCTTCCCCGCCCTCGTCCTCGACCTCTCCTGGTAACGCTTGCAGACATGTCATCCTTGAAGTGCCTAATAATGGCCTTGTCCATCTCGCGCTTAGACTCCAGGGTCGCAACCTGCTGCTGCAGGTCTTCGATTTTAGCGTCTCTAGCCTTCAGCGCAAGCCGAGTGACATCTCGGCCCTTCTCGATGCCTGAATTCTTCAGGGCATATCGATTAAGTAGATTCCGTAAATTGGCGATGGTCTCGTCTTCGATTGGCTGCCCTTCAAGCAGCTGCAGGACCTCTGCTGTAATGTCATAATCTGCCGATCTGCTGCCGCGAGTCTCAGCCACAGAAGTGAAATCAAGTCGCCGATTGGGGGTTGGTGATGCAGAAGGGCTCATGAGGCCGCGTTTGGAGGCGCTGGCTAGCCCCAAGGGTTCTAGACGAGCGGATATGGGGGTTCTGAATACATCCTCATCCCGCGTTGTTGCAGTAGTGGCTGGCGTAGGCCATGGACCTTCTCCGCTCCGTATCCTCTTACTCCCCGGAGTTGAAAAATCGCTCGTCTTCAGTGCTTTGCGCGGTGTCTCAGGTGGCTTCATAGATGATGCCCTCTCTGCAGCCTCCACAGCCTCGATCTCGTCTTCAGCGCCCAATGGCCACTCTCCATATTCATCCTCGTCATCCTTGTCCAGATCAATAACCTTTCCCCCATTCATCGTATCATAACCCCCGCTTCGCTCCGTATCTTCTGCTCGGCTGTTGGGTTTCTTCGGGGTTGTAGACGGTCCCGCTTCTGACCTCGAATTATGAAGCACAGTCCTCATCTCCCTACTTTTTGCATCATCGTCCCAAAGAAAGAACCCGCAGGACTGCTCCTTCGGCTCTTGACATGTATAGAACCATCGGCCCTTGTTCACTGATTCCTTCTTGACCT
The DNA here is from genome assembly GCF_001662655.1 of Pseudogymnoascus verrucosus. Lineage (NCBI taxonomy): Eukaryota > Fungi > Ascomycota > Leotiomycetes > Thelebolales > Thelebolaceae > Pseudogymnoascus > Pseudogymnoascus verrucosus. Next base: position 67,586 of record NW_017263684.1, read on the forward strand.
GGAAATGGGAAGCTGGCATTCGTGGAGAGCAATTGCCTGCAAGCCTGTTAGCCTTGGTGCGTAATTTGTGGGTTGGGGAGAGCCATACAGCGCCAGACACCATCCACGAAGAGGCCCTTTTTGGATTGCATCTTGATCGGACTACCGCTCAACTGTCTCCCTCCGCCAGATTTGGTGGGAGTAACCGGCTCCATGCTAGGGGAATCCATTATTCCTATTGCTTCGTCAAAGCAGTCGCATAATGGAATGCGCCACCCGTCTTTGTTTACGTCGTCATCAGTATCGTACAAAAGATCTGCCGCTATTAGCCTCGCCTTTTGCCAGCTATGAATGCTGCATTTAGTTAGAGACAAAGCAATCAAGCTAGAGTCTATTCTGCGCCGTAATTAATAATTCCAAGCCACAGTGTCGATGGAGAACGAAGGCGCGGGGCTGGTGGTGACAGCGTCATAACTTTTGAGATAACGGGACCAGCCGGACGTCGGGGAAACCCTACATTTTGTCAGCCTCGCCTTACAGCGCTCAGCGTTGTCGGAACTCAAACTCTGTTTCACTCGCCATAATATTTCCCAATTTTCTAAATGTTATATAGAACCATCTTCTTCCTATAGTTGCTATAAATGGAGCCATGTACAGTCGTCCCTCTTCTAGCTTTTGGGCGACATGAGTACGCGTGGGCGCCCTCCAGCCTCATCCATGTGGACAAGTCTCATAACTTGCCACATATGTACATTATCACAATGATTGCATAGCTTTTAATCAGGAATAAATCTTTTTGTTTAGTTTACAGAATTATGGCTAGTACTGCTCTATCCATCATTCTTCTCACATCTCGATCAAAAAACAATGCAACGCAACCCACTCCAACCAGCACCTATGCTACATACTGCGAGTTGAAACTCATTTGGCCTCCATGCCAACCCCAGAACATCGAACGAAGGTTTAGTAGACACGCTTGAAAGGAGGGACAGCCTTGCACTCTTCCTCATCTAGGGTGTGGTTCACAACGGCACGGTAAGAAAGGTCGACCTTTCCTTGCGGCTTCTGCCATGTGAGCGTGTGCTTTTGCCAGTTCTTGTCATCTCTCTCTGGGTAATCCTCGCGGGCGTGGGCACCACGGGACTCCTTCCTGTTCGCTGCTGCCTCGGCGGTTTGCACGCTGTTTATTATGTCAGTTATCGTTCAATAGATGATACAAGGGTTAAACTTACGCGCAGGTCAACAAGTTCCTAAGCTCCAAGGTCTCGACCAAGTCGGAGTTCCAGATCATGCTGCGGTCCTTAATACCGACCTCTGGGAATGTCTGGTCAACCTCGTTGATTCTCTTAACACCCTCATCCAAAGACTCTTGAGTACGGAACACGGAGACATCAGTCTGCATAACCTTCTGCATAGAAGTTCTGATATCGTTGGTGCTCCTTGGTCCGTCAGAAGTACGGATCTTGTCCAAGAAAGCAATAGAGTCGGCACCAGCATCAGCGCTGATCTCCTTGTGGGGCATGCCGGGCTCGAAGTTGTCACGGACAGTGTGGGAAACGGCACGACCGAAGACGATAAGATCCAGAAGGGAGTTGGCTCCGAGACGGTTGGCACCGTGGACGGACACACAGGCGGCTTCACCACAGGCGAAAAGACCGGGAACAACCTTGTCCTTGCCAGCCTCGTCGACGGTAAGAACCTCACCAGTGTACTTGGTTGGGATACCACCCATATTGTAGTGGACGGTAGGGAGAACTGGGATAGGCTGCTTGGTGACATCAACACCAGAGAAGATAGATGCGGTCTCAGAGATACCTGGGAGACGCTCGTGGAGAACATCAGCAGGAAGATGGCTGAGCTGGAGGTAGATGTGGTCCTTGTCTGGGCCAACACCACGACCCTCGCGGATCTCCATGGTCATGGAACGGGAAACAACGTCACGGGATGCAAGATCCTTTGCAGTTGGTGCGTATCTCTCCATAAATCTCTCGCCCTCGGAGTTAAGGAGGTAACCACCCTCACCACGAGCACCCTCAGTGATCAAGCAGCCGGCACCGTAGATACCAGTTGGGTGGAACTGGACGAACTCCAGATCCTGGTTAGGGAGACCAGCACGAGCAACCATAGCCATTCCGTCACCAGTGCAAGTGTGTGCAGAGGTGCAAGAGAAGTAGGCACGTCCGTAACCTCCAGTGGCCAAAACCGTGTTGTGTGCGCGGAATCTGTGAAGAGTTCCATCCTCCTGGTTGTAGGCAAGAACACCCTTGCACTCGCCGTCCTCCATGATCAGGTCAAGGGCGAAGTACTCAATAAAATAGTTTGTGTTGTGGCGGAGAGATTGTCCGTAAAGAGTGTGAAGAAGAGCGTGTCCGGTTCTGTCAGCGGCAGCGCAGCATCTGTATGCCTGGCCACCCTTTCCGAAGTCTTGCGATTGACCACCGAACGCACGCTGGTAGATCTTTCCGTCCTCGGTTCTAGAGAATGGGCAACCGTAGTTCTCCAACTCAATGACGGACGCCGGCGCCTCTCTCGTCATGTAATGGATGGCATCCTGGTCTCCCAGCCAATCCGAACCCTTAACTGTGTCGTACATGTGCCATCTCCAGTCATCCTCGTGCATGTTGCCTAACGCAGCATTGATTCCACCCTGTGCAGCCACCGTGTGGGATCTTGTCGGGAAAAGTTTCGAGATACAGGCGGTGTTGAAACCAGCTTCGGCAAGACCGAAGGCGGCACGAAGACCAGCTCCACCGGCTCCGACAACAATCGCATCGTACTCATGGTCCTACAGATTCTTAGTATCGTCGCGATAGAGCTTCGAAGTGCGTGAACATACGATGACCGGGTATTGGTTGCCGAGGAAAGGAGAAGATTCTTTGGCACGAAGAGGCGCGTGTGTGATGATGCGCGCTGCAAGGCAATGGGTTAGCTGACTTGCAATGCCTCCAATAGACTCAGGTATACACACCAGCAGGTCTGGTAGAGGAAAATGCTCTTGCTTGAGTTCTCAATGCCCTCGCGACCTAGATAATACGGGTTAGCGGTGCTTCCGGGCGTCCTCGGCTCATGGAACAGGAAACTGGCGTACCGAAGGGCCAGCAGTGAAGCGGCGCATAGCGATTGAAGACATTTTGGACTATCTTGACACCAGGACCGAGGATTGTCAAGGAATGTCGCTCGTGGGGAAGGAGAACGAAAGTAGATCGCGATGTTTGATGTCGTCGTTGTATTCCCAAGATCCACGGATTGCTAGAGCATAATAGGCTCGCTACTATTGGTTGGAGCTTGACGCACTTGCCGACGGAAAGCCGAGAATCTTTTACGGTTCATCGCAACCTATTTCTCCCGACTATTTGGGGGTCAATGGAAGTACCGATTTAATATCAAGTGCTTGCCTTGTAATAGTTGTTTATTTAGTACTGTTAAGTTAGATTTTCTTCCAGTTATCAAAGATGGAACATTTAATATGCAAATTCTGGTCAATTCACATATATTGTCAATCATGAGTTCTGTGATCACATGCTTTGTCAATGGACAGATTCTCGACAGGAAAATAATGATATTCACACACGCACTCATAGAATAAGTAGCCTATGCATTCCAGTATCACCCCTTTCTCCAATTCATGTACTATTTACATACAGACTACAAATCCCATTTGTTATGAGTGTATAAACCTCTCGTCTCTCAATCCGAGAGAACCATTCTCAGCATGCTGACGAAATTTTCCTGCAACTTATGAACTTCGGAAACCTCTGGCTTCTGGGGTTCTCCAGCGGTCCTCCTGAGGATGTCTTGCCTCCGAGCCCTTCTCTTCCTCTCCGCTGTGATGGGATCTAACTCGTCATCGTCGTTCTCCTCGTCATCTACATCTTCCTCGCTGTAATCCATATCCTCTAGATCTGTCTGGTCTATGCCAAAATCACTACTGCTGAAAGCAATGCCTCCTGGGACAGCTTCAGGTTGGGTGCCTGTCCCATCGGCAGCCATCTTTTGGCGGGTTTTCTCATTATGCCATTGCTTCCTGGCTTCTTGCCACCCAATGAGCTCGTCGACTTCTTTCTTAACCTTCTCGGGGTCTACTTGATTAACAGATGCAGCGCCGGCAAAGAGGGCATTGATGTCGAGCTTTCCGCCCTTTGGACCTTGGCGCAGGAATTCCAAAATACCTTCTATCCAACCCATGAGTTTTTCGAAAAGCCCATCATCGTGGAGATGGACTTCGTGGACAAATTTGTAGAAATTGTGTTCGTGACGCTGGCAGAGATCTATAAACGCTTGAACTGTCTGGTTCGGATCCGTAGCTATGTCTTGCTCGTGGCATTTGTCGACGACCTATGCCAAGTCAGTAATATGGCCACTAATACAATCAAACGACTTACCTGTATCATGTCATCAATGAAAACCGAGAAATCAGTCACACTGTTGTAAACATTGGCGGATTTATACACCCTAACGAGTGGCTCATAGAATATCGTAAACAGGTCGCGAAGAAGCTGAAGGGTGACAGGCTCTTCGATCAGCCCCAGCAGCATCGACTTGTCACGCTGTCGCGTGAAAAGCTTGAGGAGCTGCTTTAGATATGAGAAAAGGTGGGCCCCTTGCTTCATCTCATCGTCAACGTTGTCCACGGCGCTATTCCAGGCGACGTAGGCATTGAAAATCTTTGCGATCTGTGGTCCATTCAATGGTGGCTCGATCAGTTCACTCCGAAGAATAGAAACAATCAAGTCCACTTGATCCGACTCAGATTCAGCGCGGATGATGTTCTTAATCTCTTCGTCGGCGTACGTGAATAATCTCAGCTTATCAGAAAAGACCGGTTCGTCAATGTTCTTGACCAAAGAATCAATCGACTTCTGGTAAGCTCTGACCCCTTCGTTTAGCGCCATGCTGAAGATTCGTTGCATCAGTGATCGTGCACCAAATGGCTGGGCAAGGAATATGTCCAGTATGCTGGACATCACCGCAGCAGGATTCGCTATCCGGATTGCGTTCTTGATTAAAGTGTAAGGAATCATGGAATGGGCCTTCTTGACCTGCGCAAACACCTCAGGGGAGTTATCCTCAGCAAGGAATAGATGATATATGGTGGCTGCAACCTCGATTCGGAGCCACTCGCAGAACTTCTGATATTGCAAGCTCATATCTTGGATGCTCTCCTTGACCTTGATCTCCTTGAATAGCTTGGTCAAGCCGTTGGTTTCAATAATGTCTCGGCGGAACCTGTCACAGTTAGTATTCAATTTCAGGAGACATATATATGTTGACTCACTCTTCCATGTATATGTCCAATTCAGCAGCTCGTTTCCGAGCGATTTCATAGAATTTCTTTTGCTCTTTCAATCTTTTCTCGTCCATCAGTCTTCGCCTGTCGATATCATTAACGTCGTCATCGCTGGGTGTAATATGGTGATGGGTTAGGAACTCTTCCATCGCCTTTGAACGAGCAATATCGGGGTTCCCTAGGAGTGTGCGGAGAAACGCCCTCAGCGAAATTCGTTGGGATTCACGTGGAAGCACCACAGGCTGCACAGGTAAGCTAAATACTGACAAAGACGGGTTTGGAAAACGTACGTCGTGATCGTTCGTGTTGTTAGAGTTTGATATCGATCGGTTCGATCGGTTCGACCGGTTGTCTATAGAGTTCCGAGGTGAAGATCCGTCAACGCCGAGAGTTTGTCCCGATGCCGATCGTCGGTGGCCTTTGAGAATGTTAGAATTCGATCGCAAAGGATCATTGTGAAGTTTTTTTACCTTCTACGGCCAGCATTCGCATCGACGCAGTAGTGGTCGCTGCCCCATCTGCTGCTGAAGTTGCCTGAGTGGAAACAGAAGATAACGAAGACGAATCACTGTCCTCACCCTTCGAGGAACCGAATAGGTTCGATGCTGTTGAGTTCTGTTTATTCTTCTTCGGTGGTGCTGGTAAGATCTTTCCTGGAAACTCGTTCCGCAGGTTTCTGTGCAGCTTTAAGAAATCGCCATATCTGCGGCCAGTGAAGTATGGCAGCTCTCCCTTCTTCCTTATTCTAAGAATAAACTCCTAAAAACAGATAATCAGTAACAGCCACAAATACCTGACATGGATGTCTTCATTTGACGTTGTTCACTCACAGCGTGCGGGTGGTGTCTGATGTTCCTCTTCACAGATGTAATCCTTACACCTGCGATGTTAACGTCCCAGCCGTATAAGTAGTTTCCTTCCGGTAGTGTAGACAGGACACCTTGCTCAATAGCTCCTGATTCAACGACACCCATTTCCGCGAACTTAATGCGCTCTTCATATCCAGAGGACGTAGGGATACCAGAAACCATCATCAGCTCGACCAGCTTCTGGGCTTTAAGGGACAATTTCCTGCGTTTTGTTTCCTCTAGACGATCTTCAGACGACGATATACGCTTATTTGCGAACGATTCGAGAAACTACAGGGTCGTCAGCGCGCATTCACAGTAAGGGTCTGTTTAGTCCGACTTACCACTTGTAGCTTATCCTGCCAGAACTCCTTCTCCTTCGCTTTATCCAAAAACGGGAACTCGCGAACATGATGAACGAAGATATATCGCAAAATAGGTAGGTCTGAGTCTAACGGAGAGACTTCGCCAAATTCGGATCTGAAGGGCGCGCCGAATCTCTGGAGCGCTGTGGGCGAACTGAGCTCGTTGATTTCGGCTGTCACTTGTTGAGAAATGAGTTCCCGCTTGAGATCTGAGCCAAGTTAGCGGGAGAGGTCTGTAGGCAGGAAAACGAGGACATACAATGCTCTTGCTTCCCGCTGAGCTCATTGCCGCCGGCATTTTGCGGGGCTGCTGGCTGAGCAGCTACCTTGGAGGCATTCAGATCTTGGACAGAATTCTCGCGGGGATCTGTAGCGTGAGCAGACATCCCTTCAATACTCGAGCGCTTCAGCTGCTGATTTTTTCGTGTTTTAGAGACTCAGGAGAATTTGGGATTGCTGTCACGAAGTGATGTTATATTTGGTGGGGTAGCTCTGCTTTGCTGACGAGAGGTCCGGGCGCTTCAGTATAAGCACGACAAACACAACAGAACCAAAATCGACTTGCTAAACCAAAAACTAAAATATGTAGGCGATAGTTATATACTTTGGACGAAAACTAATCTATCAGCGCATTTTTACGGGAAGGCCGACGAAGATACGCTTTTCCTGTTCCTGCCACTGCTGTACCCCCCGAGGGCCATGCCAAGAGATCGATCAGAAGATCCCCACAGCGGTGACGTCCGCTGACGACGCCAGCAACTTAGGAGGACGTATTGTGTCAGCCCCACCATTTATGTTTACTTTGGAGTGCATATAGTTACATTTTACGAGCACCGGGACGAAAATAATTGCCGCAATCCTTAATTTTCATGATACTATTTATGGTTAGCTACAATAGACATATAGTGTCACAGAATTGTAAATTTGGAGCAGTTTACGTTGGAGTCAATATGGCGACCCCTCACATACAAGTCACCGTGCAGGTAGCCAAGGCCGGACCAAGGCAATATAAAGGAAATGATCTTGGCTCTCATTGCCGTATCCGTTGAGTCCACTTTCAATGAACCAGACTCAAGCTATTTGGCTTCTCGCAGACATCTCAGACATCACAGTTCGAGGCAGTAGTTTCCAATAGTTGTGGTAATATTAACATTATAATTCGTCGAATACCTTAAGCCGTGGATCTTCCTCGAGAGTGTCGTTTGGTGACTTTCGTAGCCCCTCCAGGACCTTAGAAACTTCAGTCTCTATAGTCAGGCTCTCATTTACCAGACCTCTCTCGAAGTCTAGCACACCACTCTTAATGTTCTGGGCGTTCAGTCCATCCATTATGCCCGGTACTGGGCTCCGTGCTGGTGTATATTGGAATATGAGCAGTCCCACCAGCACCACCACTGTTGTAGCGCTGAGGCCCCAGAAGAGCTTGATTCTCTTTCGGGTCTTCTCCTGCCACTGGTCTTCAACCTTGGCCCATCCCTCTGCCCTCTTCCTGATCACTTCGACTCTGGCCCCTAGCTTGTTCACCTTATCCCTGCCGGTCTGTATCCGCGCCTGTAAAGCTTCTATCTTCGTCTGTGGTTCTTTGAAGTCACCAAAGGCCTTTATCTGCTCTTGAATCTCCCTCGCAACATCTTGTGAATCATCATCAAAGTCTTCGTTTAGCTGCCTTGCGATCAAAGACAGCTCTTTCAGTGAGGCAATCGAAGCTTGCAGTACACTGAGCTTCTCTAGGACGGAATAATAAGTATTATCGAGGCGGCTCGTTGTGGTATTTGAGAGTATTCGTAAATCATGTAGGGACTTCCTTGGATCCCTGGGGAAGACATCAGTGACGGCCACTGTATATGTAAGGGACTACTTACCCAACAACAAGGTCCCTGTCCTTGCTTCCTATCCCGATAGCGTCAGAAAGACGCTTCCTCTGCTCGGGCGCAGCTTCATTTGCAGACATTGTTGTGAAGCGCTCCTCGAATAAACCTCATCTGCTCAACGACTTTGATCGATAGCTCTTGCGTTGGGGCAGGTATGACATAGCAGTCCCGCTGGGTCTACCGTAAGACCTTGGGTTCTAGGCGTATTGGGCGTGTCTCATCGGCATAGAGCACGAGATTCTAGCAAGAGGAGTTGGCGAATATCTTAGTCCCTCGTGAACTAAATAGTTGGTCATTTGACATGTGGTTCTGGGGACCCCAGTTCTTGGTTAGTGGTGGCACGTTGTGGCCGTGCATCGGCGGGTAACGAGAGGTTGTGGACTGACCGCCCGCAATCGCTGGGCTGGTAGTACTGCCACCACGAAAATATCTTGCGTCTACGAATATATGGATTATATTTTAATATTAGCCGGAAATAATCAAATTCAAGCCAGTATAAGTAGCTTTCAACAATATATGAGCTATAGTTTGTACCAGTGGTGGGACTTGTCCACAGGTCCCGCAGTAGCAAGGCTGATAGGCCTTGTTTCAAACCCAAATGAGAACCACCAAATCCCTCTTTATCAGCCCAGATCTCTTTTGACTGCCAGTTCAAAACCAATAGATTATGGGATATCGCAAACTACTATCACACTCAGTAATATTGTAGTGGGTGCGGAATTAATCCAGTGAGAGTGAGCTTCTTTGACATTTCATATATCATCGTTAGGCTTGTATCCCTTCAACTAATGCCCGAATCAAAATCCCCAACGCCATTCTCTGCATAATTACGCCCGCAATCCATGTATACAGCTTATCGATGCAATCTCTCCCTCATGACTTGATCATCTTGTTCCTCTTCTCCTTCCTCTTCAGCCTCTCCACTCTCTTCCTGTGCATTGTCTCTGCTAGCTTCTCGTATCGCGCCTTCTCCTCCTTCGCAGCACGCTTGTCCTTGAGCGCTGTTATCCTCCTCTGTAAATATATTAGCAACAGTCCGCTAATCCTTGGTTCTGAAAGAAAGCTGTGCGCCCTCGAGTCGGTCTGCCACTTACTTGACGCTCGGCTTCCTTCTCTTCCTTCATCTCCTTCTCCTTTGCCTTCACAACGTTCATGGCCACTCTCTCCGCATTTCGCTTCTCATACGTATCGTTGCCAGCTTTCGGGCGGAATGCGCTCTTCAAAGCGTGCCATTGCTTTCCTGGTGGGTTGTCAGTGTGAGCTTCAATGGCAGTACTTGTTCAGGACATACCGTTTTTGCGCATTCCATAGGCAGGTTTCTCAGCTGGCTGGCTTGCAGCATCTGCGACGGCGGTAGACATAATTCCGGCGATTTTGCAGGAAAGAAAGTCGGGAATGAGTGGTTGAAAATAACGTTATTTGGAAAGTCTTTCCCTTATCGATTTGGTGGATAAAAGATTCGGGAAGCATAAATTATCCGCACTATAGTTTTTCCCCACACCGAGAATATAATCTGATGATCTGATAAAGAATCACAAATCAGATAAAGCATCACAAATCAGATCAACCATGCAGTTTAAGGGTAGCGCTCCCGTGCCGATAACAGTCAGATCCGATAGAGACACTAAGTTTTTATCTATTTGCGCGCAAACACAGCAAGTGTAACACAAGGACTTTGCGCCATTATTTACCACCAAATTATCTCATACAAAAATCTCTCGTATATACCTGATCAAGATAAGCCCTAAACCCAGCAGCACTGTCACAAGGGAACGTGTTTGCCCCGCACTTCATCTCACCGACCCCAATCTTACTGTTTCTGACCGCCCCTCTCCCTTCAAAATGGTAACTCGATAACAACCGCCACACGCTCTTTCGGTTTACAAATTTAAAGACGCAATTTACTAATTGCGGGAGCATCTTCTGCTCCAAGTCACTTGCAATGGACGCCACAGACCGCCAGACTGGTGCTGAGTCACCGAAGAGCATGGTCTTGGAGCAAGCCCCCAGACTCCAGATCAACGGGGCGAGTGCACTCATGGATGCTGTTGAAGATGTCTTATTTGGCTCTGTAAGTGTTCTATTGTTCCCCATTCCTTCTCTTTTATGCATTGTTCAAAGGCTGACTCTATGCAAGATTGCAGGCATCGCAGGAAAATTCATCGAGTACCCATTCGACACCGTGAAGGTTCGGCTACAGTCACAACCCGATACCAAACCTCTCCGATATGCAGGGCCACTCGATTGCTTCAGGCAGTCCTGGCGCCAGGAAGGCATGGCCGGTCTATACCGAGGGATCAGTGCTCCGCTAGTCGGCGCAGCATTGGAGAACAGCAGCCTTTTCGTCTCCGAACAAGCAGCACAGAAACTACTATTCGCCTCCGGATTATACAATTCAGATTCCCCCCTACCTCTCTCGGCATTGTTCTGCACAGGAGGTATGGCAGGAGCAGTCACCTCCCTCGTCCTCACTCCCGTCGAGCTCGTCAAATGCAAGATGCAAGTACCGACCGCCACCGGCCCCGATGGTTTAATCACAAAACACCAAACTGTCTCCTCCATCATCCGCAACGTGTTTCGTCACCAAGGCCTCATGGGCTTCTGGCACGGGCAAATGGGGACGTTGATTCGTGAGACTGGAGGCTGCGCAGCGTGGTTCGGGAGTAAAGAGACTGTCTCGATGCTGTTCCGCAAATACAACGAGAAGAAGAGAGGCACCGTGGATCCACACGTACACGGTTCTGTCCACCCTCCGTTGCCACTATGGCAGCAAGCGGTGGCTGGTGCGTCGGCGGGAATGTCATATAATTTCCTGTTCTTCCCCGCTGATACGGTGAAGTCGCGGATGCAGACATCGGCAGTTAATGGGGCTGAGAAGCAACCAAGCTTCTGGGCGGAAGGAAAGGCGCTTTGGAAGCAGGCGGGCCTCAAGGGGATGTATCGTGGTTGTGGGATCACTGTTTTTAGATCGGCACCTGCATCAGCGTTTATTTTTATCATATACGATGGTTTGAAGAGGGAGCTGCATTTCTCTTGAGCTTAGAGAATGGCGTTTGGGGATAGAGGCTGCATTGTTGTTAGATGATGGGTCGTCTTTGATGAGCTTTCGAAGTGTATATATATGGGCACTTGGACGACGCTGAACTGGTACATGAGGTTGCAGGAAGATATTATTGGTATAGAGGGGAGGGTTGAATAAAGCGGCAGACATATGGGCGGCGTTTTGGGCTTCTTTTCGATAGATTGATGAGTAGCACGAAACAAGATACTTTTTAAGAGTGATAACTTTACATTTGTTTTCCAACTAAACCTACAGTAATGACTGGAAGAAAGCCATTGACTTATACTAACGATACATCTTGTTTCCCCTAAATATCACAAATAGTTCAATTTCCAATTAATCCGCCCCTTCCCTTCCCTTTCCCTCCCGTATCACATCCGCCGGTAACATACATCCATCCTAAGGCTTCTCATCAACAAACTTCGTGTGTCCCGGCTTCGACGACGGCGGAGAATCAACTGTCTTATCCGACAAATCCCAGTTATTCAAATACCCAACCGCAGTACTCAAATAACTCGCATAGCACAACCACCCCAAATACGGAACCATACACCACCCCGCCACCGCATCAACCTTGCCCCAGAGATACGTCATATACCCCACCGTCCCCGTGAGCGCGAGGATATCAACAGTAGCTTCGATTGGGCGCTTGGCCACGAAGAACAGCGGCATCCAGAGGAGGTTCAGACCAAGCTGGATCGTGTACAGCGTTGCTCCGTGCTTGGTTGCTTGGATGACGTTGGGGGAGCGCAGGGGGGAGAGACCAGCGTTGCAGGCGCGGAAGGCGCCGTAGCCCATGAGGCCGTAGAAGAGGGTCCAGAGGGGACCGAAGATCTCGGGGGGTGGGCGGCAGGGGGGCTGCTTGAGGGCCATGTAGTTCTTTTGGTTCTCGCGGGCTGTGTTGGGGGGTTAGTTTGGGGGGCTGAGAAGGGGGAAGGGGGTGGCACGTACGTCGAGATGAGAATCCAACGGCGGTTCCTAGAGCCACGGGGAGGAGAATGGAGGTGGCGGGGTTGAGGAGGATCCCCGAGGGGATCGTGAGTGAGGGTATGTAGGTGGTCATCGTTGCTGAGGGATGAATTATCAGTTTTGAATCCCTTTGGTGGCTTTTTGACAGCGTGGTCTAGAATAGAAAGAGGCTTGATGAAAGATAATAAAACAGCAGCTGCCCAGAATAGACACTGAAGGTAAACACTGAGTTCCAAAGTGGCTTCAGAACCATTGTTCATACTGGGGCGATTGAAGCGTTCGCCCTACGTCATAGGCTCTTATCGTGAAGCTCGTCCCCATGGACACTCATATGCACCATTGACGTGACAGGCGCTGTGAGTATGAATTGAAATGGAAAACTCACCTAGTTTGATTCACGCAATTGAGTGACTCTTGAATGGATAAGCAGTTTTGAGGAAATAATAAGCAACGAAGTGTGAAGAGAATAGATGGGTTGGCTAGTATGGAATGGAACTTGGTCTCACGTTGATTGTGGGCTGTCATGACACAACGGGGCGAGGAATGGTCCGAAGGTTACCATGGCTGCCATATGCTAAAATATGCTAAAGCAGCGTTGCAGTGGTGGTATTCCTTGTGGTGGTCGCCGTGGCGGTCTTCGCGTCTTCACGCCGTGCTGGGGACCATTTGCAGCACCCAAGCACCACCATTGACACCACTGTATCCAATAGCTTGCCGTATCCGACCCTTAGCGCCCCCCAAGTCACAACGCCGACTACTGTACAAGCTCTCGCGCGCCTCATCTTCTCCGCATTTCGATCTTCCCAAGTCCACCCTCCTCACATACATTCTACCCGCCTCTTATTCCGCCTCCCAATTCAATCGAGGAGCTTCATTTTGCGCGCTGAAGCTGCTTCGTACTATTCAATCTCTTGTTGGTTACATCCTTCCCTCGCACCAATTCTTGCATTCAATACCTTCCTGTTTCTTAATACCTACATACTGGCTTTCGCTCCTCCTCCATCTCAACACCTCACATGCACACACCTCCGCTGCCTTCAATCATCGGCATTAGATAGCACTCTTCATACTTCACTTGCACCTCCCTTGTTTTCACATTATTTGCGCACCTCTACCTTATCCTATACTTTTGAAGCAATCCTCTGACAGTCAATCATGTCGACAAACAGCAGCCCCTTCGGTGTCACAATCTCATCACAATCACTGGGTATAACTTGACACGAAGCAACGCGAGCTCTTTGTAGCTACAAAGACAACAAAGCCGCCACGACTTATTTCCGATTCTGTATACCAAGCAAAGACAACAGTTGAACCTCGGAAATGGCGAGCTACCAATACAGCAGGGAACCTCCCCTCACACGATCGCCGACGGAGAGGGATACCTGGACTAGTCGGGATGATGCGCGGCCAAGCGACCGCCCAGAACGCCCGGATTCTTTCTATCGTGGCAGATCCCCTGGTATGTGATTTATTATACTTGCGCTTTGTGGCCTGTTTGGTCTCCGGCATGACTCCGCGGTGTCATTGCCCTTCGAAGTCTGGCTCTTTGAGTTTACATTCACTTCACACTTCCTCAAATCTGGAGTCATGCTCATGTTCATCATTGCGGCCACGTTTTGGTACTACTTTGAATGTCACTTACTTATCACCCCCCTTGCAGGTGCCGACCGCCAACGTAGGCCACGAAACCGCACCCGTTCGCCATTAGCAGTCGACCGATACGAACCTGGCCCTCGGCTACCTCGCGACGATTATGGCGGACCCAGAGATCGAGATGAGCGACGCAGGCCATCGCCAGGGCCTGCCCATATCGACCGATACATTCCAGGCCAGGATTCTGGCAGTGCTCCTATCACAGTGAACCCACTGGCTGATCCATCGAAACTACAATTTCAAGTGGGGTTTTCATACTTTGGAGAATGGTGGAGGACGAATGAAAAGATCAAGGAGGAGAAAGAGCGACAAAAGACGGGAAGGAGGCGAGAGCCAGAGAGAGTTCGTGGTCAACGGGAGTCTCAGGAAGATCGCGACAAGGAAAAGGCACGCATACAGGTCGCATACGACGCTTATAAAGAAGACCTCCAGGCAAAGATGGCGAAAACGTTTGTTCAGGAGCACAAAAACGAGCAATGGTTTCAAGAGAGGTACATGGCCGAGGTTAGAGAGCCATTGAAGGCGAGGCTCAACGACTTTCGCCGCCTAAATTATACTCGATGGGAGCGGGACTTGGATGCAGGAATGTTTGATGAATATTCGCTGGAGGGCATTCCAAAGGGCGAAATTAATAGCTCGGGCGCGCTTATCGAGAAAGAAGAGGGCGAAACTACAGCTACGAACGAGGTCCTTGGAGTTGGGGATCTCCTACCTTCGAAAGGAAGTGATATAAGAGACGAAGATGCTTTCCTACCGACACTACTCATCAAAACGATCGCTCCTCATGTCAATCGTGATAACGTTGTTTCATTCTGCAAAGAGCACCTTGGCGAGGGCGAAGGAGGTTTCAAATGGCTCAGTTTGAGCGACCCCAACCCAAGCAAGCGATATCATCGGATAGGCTGGGTTATGCTGAATCCCGGATCAGATGCCTCTGCCCCCTCATATCGTCCCGAGGCAAACGAAGAGGATGGCGAGGCTCCAGAACAGCCGGCTGCCCCGGTGTCTGTAGCCGACAAGGCTTTGGAGGCCATCAATGGCAAACAAGTTAAGGATGAAGTGCGCGGGGACTTCACCTGCCATGTCGGCGTCCACGTGCCACCTTTGATGCCAAGGAAAAAGGCTCTTTGGGACCTGTTCTCAGCTCCTGAGCGCATCGAGAAGGACCTTGACCTCGCTTCAAAGCTGATCAACAAATATGAAGAGGACTTTGGATCAGATTTCAATGCCGTTCTCAAGATTGAAGAGAAGGTTGACGAACTCAAGAGCCAAGGACTCATCAAGCCTGCGTTACCTGCGCCGAAAAAAGCTAAGGCTGAACGCAACAGCGACGAGGCTATGGCCGATGTTGAAGAAGGCGAGGAAGATGAGGAAGACGAAGGCGCCGTCGATGATGAAGTTGACGATGATGAGCTGCTGGTGAAGAAGAAACAACTTGATCTGATGGTTGAATACTTGCGACGAGTCTTCAACTTCTGCTTCTTCTGCGTTTTCGAGAGTGATTCTATTCACGAACTGACTCGCAAGTGTCCGGGTGGCCATCTTCGTCGCCCAAGAAATACGTTGACTACCTCGGCCAAGGCTGCGGCACGGGCTAGCGCCAACGGCGAGCCCCTTCCTGACAGGAAGAAGAGTGATGCAGAGGAGGGCGAGGCTCCTGGTTCGCCAGAGACGGACAGAAAGTTCAACCGCAATAGCACTGCATCGAAGACGGAGCAGCAGCTTCAGCGTGCGTTCAATTGGGTAAAGACTTTCGAGGAGAAGATCTTGCAAATAATTGAGCCAGAGAACATCGATGTTCGCAAGCTTGGCGGAAGACCAGTGGAAGAGGCAGTGGAGGAAGAGATGGCCAAGCATGTGAAACAGGAGGATGAGCATAAATACCGCTGTCATGTTCCGGAGTGCACGAAGCTCTTCAAGGAAGAACATTTCTGGAAGAAGCACGTGGAGAAGAGACATCCGGAGTGGCTTGAAGGTATTAAGAAAGAAGTAAGTCTACACCCAACTCAGCACCCGTGCTTTTACTAACAATACCCCAGTTTGAGCTAGTTAATACCTACGTCTCTGATCCAGCACACATCGCTCCGTCCCGTTCCGACGCGAACAGCAACGGCCACTTCCCACCCGCCAACGGCCACCAGCCAGCAGGCACACCCCGCGGCTTCAACCTAAATTCCTTCGGTATGAACGGAATCCCTCCACTAGGCAGCTTCGGCCCACCAGGCCAATTCCCAGCCTTGTTCGCCGGCCACTCCGTCCAAGCACCTCTTGGATGGGCACCCGGCGGCGACGACCGTAGCGGAGGTCCCATCCGCCGCGGCGGCGGACGCTTCGGCAACCCACGTACTGGACCATATGATAGACGCCCTGCAGACAGGAGATGGGCCAATGAAAGTGGCAGGCTCAGTCCCCCCGGTGGACGAAATGGCAGGCCTGGCGCGACTGGTGCGGGGAGATGGGGCGATGGAGGAGCGGGTGGCGCGGCCCCGCCGCCGAGAGAGGCGGTAGCTGGGAGGAGTCTGAAGAGCTACGAGGATCTCGATGCGGTTGCTGGCGGGGCGGGCGGGGAGTTGAATTACTAGTTTCTGAGTGCTTGCTTTTTTTCTGGAGTGGAACGAATAGGGTTATATGCGGGCAGGGTTCAGGACGTATCAAATTGCATGGCATAGTAGAAGCTTGCGGGCTCTGTCGGGTCGCGGCTCTGGTTGGGCTGCTCAGGGCTACAGCTTTGCGATTATGGGGTATTGCTGGCGATTTTTTTGCACGGGTGGGGGACTGGGATATGATATTGGGAATTGAGGTAGCTCGCAAAAGCTCGTTGTAAGATAGCATATAGTTTTCTCAGGTGGCAATACAGGGCATACTTTGCATTATAACATCTTGGTTTTTATATTTCTTGGATGCTTAGATTCTCTTGTTTTAATTCTAGTTGCCCTTTAATATTGTGTTGATTTGTGTTCTCGATTATATTGACTCAACAAACAATTAATGACCTCAGTGGCAAGGCAAGGTATGGGGGTAAGACCGATTACACACAATTTAGTAGCAATACGACTTATCAATTTATTGGGCGGTCACATCGAGTAAGTCAGCTATCCTTTCTCATTAGGCACAGACTAATTGTATGACGGGGCACTAGACATTTCGTTCTAATAAGGTTTTGACGGGTCGATGTCGTTCCGGGCGATCGACAACCCCGGAACGACATCGACCCGTCCAAATTCCCTAGGGTACGCAATCGAGGGATACCCGCACGAGGCTGCTCGAAACAAAATGTCTTCTCGACGTTAAGACAGCCTAGGTGGATAAGGAGCCAGAGCAGCAGAATCTACAAACACCCACCGTCCCGTTCGCACCCAGAACTTCCACTATGTCTGATATACCCAAGCCTTCCTCCCCCGTCGCGAATAGGGGGTTCGCTCACCTCGCCGTCGCACCTAAAGTACGATGACCCGCATTACGCCGCGAACATGCCTGTACCCCCTCGCCGCCTCTCTCGTCGTCGCCTTCGCTCTCTCCATCTCCCTCACCTTCCGTTCCAACCATCACTGCTACGCTGCTACCTGCGGCGAGTGGCTCTTTCCCCTACAAGCCCGCCTCCACGTCGCAGTCTGGTACTCTTGGCTCTCCCTCTTCGTCACCTTCCTAGCCGTGCGTGCGTTCTCGCCAGAGCTGCGCCGATTCCTACGGCTTCCGGTTCCTGGGTTGGAGAAGTACGTCGCTCTTAGCGGGTTGTTGGTGGGAGTCTGGGTCGTGGTGTTGTATGGCGCGCTCATCGGGGTGTGGTGGTGGCGGCTGCGTGACTACTTCGTTGCCCGGGGCCATGAGGGTGGCATTGAGAAGGGGAATGGCACACTCGCTGCTATTGCTCTCTTAGGACACCTGTGCGATGTCACGCTGGGGATGGTGCTTGTCCCTATCTCACGGCATAGCGCACTCGCGTCCTTCTTCTCGCTGTCTGTATCGACGACACTGATGTTCCATATGGCGACTGCGTACACTCTGTTCGGACTTGTCATGATCCACGGATTTCTGTATGTGTCGTGGGTGCCGACCTTCAATGCTCTGTCGGCGCAGCTGAGGATGGTGTTCCCGGTGCTCAATCCAACATATCTATACCATGAAACGTGGCCAGGGAATACAAGTGCGCTAGGAGTGTGGAGGGCATCGCTCATTTTCTCGGGGGTTTTAACTACGGCGATTATGACGCTCATTGCTGTGACGACGGTGCCGGTAGTGAGGAGGAAGCACTTCGATCTGTTTTACTATACGCACCTGCTAATTATACCGGGGGTGATAATCATCTGTCTCCATGCGAGCACGATCTTCTATTGCGCTGCACCTGGACTTCTAATGTGGGTGCTGGATTGGGGGATGCGCCTATACGAGTTGCGAAGGAGATTAGACGGCAAGATCACGACTGTTGGGAACGGCTGGTATTGGTATGATACTCTCACAGTATGCGGATCTAGAGCACCTAAGCTAACAACATCTAGCCTCACGCTCCTCCTTCCCCGCCACCGCCTCGATGGCTGCGCTTGCACCTCTCCACTCGCTCACTTCTACCTCTACCACTCGGGCTCCTCAATGCGGCAACTCCATCCTTTCACAACTATTACGCATCTAGCGTCGCAGAACGCCGCTACGCCGCTATCCGAAGATGACTTCCTTATTTGCTTCCTCTTCCGCAAGCAGGGCAGGACAACCCAAACCCCCGAGCCCTCGACACTTGACAATAGATTCACGCTCCTCAGATATCTCAGGCGTACGAGAACTGCCTCGCCAGCTGAATGGACGGATAGACTAGCTAGCTTGGCTGATAAAGCAGCCCTCACTACAGATTCCCCACTACATCGTGATGCAGCTATCCCCGACCCAGAGGGGCCTTTCACCATGCTCACCTCCCCAAGAGCTTGGATTAATACAGCCCATGCCGCTCTTGGTATCCGCGCCGAAGGCCCATACTTCACCCCCGCGGACCCCGCACGCTACCACACCGTCGTCTGCATTGTCGCTGGAACGGGTATCAGTGGTGCGCTAGCAATCATCAGTGCCTTTGCCGCACAGAAGACAAGGGATGCTGAGAATGCCGCAGAGACGGATATGTGCGTGCCGGGAACTTGTAGCGCGGTGCAAGAGCCTGTGCCGGTACCGGTTGGTGGCCGGAGAATGTGGGAGCGTTGCGTGGTGGTGTGGAGTGTGCGAGAGGCTGATTACATTGCCTTGCCCGCTTTGATAGGTAAGAACCACTCACACCCTTACGGCCCGTTTCTCGTCGGGCTGCGCCTGTCTGCCTGGCGTTGCTAACGAGTATGAGTAGACCATGGAATCTCAAACCTGGAAGTGCAAGTCCACCTCACTGGCAACGGAAGGCCGAGGCTAGATGTTGTGAAGACCCTGGCGGACGTGAGGGAGGAAGAGAGGAAAACGTGGGTTTATCTGTCGGGACCGAATGCGTTCATCGAGGCGGGGGAGGTTGCGTGTAGAGCTAGCGGGGGCGTCGAGTGGTTTGGGGCACGGTGGAGTATTTGATTTTTTGGGGCAAAAAGGGGAGATATATGGGACACGATATTTCTTCGTTGCTTCGACAAGACTGTAACAGTAAATGGGTCATAACTATATCTAAACCTCTCCCTAGCTAGAGGCGCCAATGGCTTGGGCATAGCACTGGTCTTGGAACATTTTTAAAAAAGCATTCAAAACCGCTTCTATGATATAAACTTAACTTTATAGTTACTATGGACAAAGACAGACCTCATTACTCCATAATATATCTATGCCTAGTCTGTATTGCTAGCTTATCTAATAAATGCTGTAAGAAAGGTTGCATTGGAAGTCGTCGGGGCGCGCTAAGATTTAATTTCAGACGATATCATAAATCACAACAGACCATATTATTCATTAAAATATTTATATCATGGGCTACACAGCCTTTGACTGATTTCTATTCATAATATGATATAATACAGTTTAGCTTGTATCTCCATTTTACCTGCTTAATGCAATATCATCGATTCTTAGGATCTGGTAAGGGGGTTAGCAAAGGATAGGAGCAGCAGGCGTGGAATCAAATAAACTTACCATTTTTACAGTCTCGGACGCCAACTCGATGGCGCTCGTGCTCACCAACAACGGCTGGAGCACGTTCTCGTCACCGATGTCGTTCTTCACACCACCAGACTTGATGCTGACTCCCGCGTTGACCTCTCCATTGGCATGCTTGTGTCTCAGCTCCGTCACGACCTTGATGCTATTCAACCCCGCGTTCTCCGCAAGAGTTGTGGGGATGACCTCCATGGCATCCGCAAACGCCTTCCAGCAGATGGCCTCGGTGCCTGTGAGCTGGCGCGCCTGCTTCGCCAGCTGGGTCGCGATCTCGATCTCTGGGGCGCCACCACCGGCAATAAGAGCCTTCTTCTTGACTAAGCAGCGGATGACGCACAGGGCGTCGTGCAGACTGCGCTCGGCCTCGTCGAGAATCAGGGAGTTGGCGCCGCGGCAGATGATGGAGACGGTCTTGCCGGCGCTCTTGGTGCCGGTGACCTTTACGATCTTGGAGCCGGAGTTCTGGGCCTCCTCGATCAGCTCCGCGTAGCCGAGCTTGTCCTCGGTGAAGGAGTCGATGTCGGCGATTGGCTTGCAGCCGGTGGATTTGCAGATGAACTCGACCTCGTCGCGCTCGATGTCCTTGATGGCGAGGATGTTGAGCTTGGCGAGGAAGTGGAGGGCGAGGTCGTTGACGGCGTCGCGGAGGATGGATTTTTGGATGAAAAGAACGTTGCACTTCGCCTTCTTGATCTTCTTGACCATGTTCAGGAGGTATGTGCGCTCTTCCTTCAGAATCTTATCCATCTGCCTGTAGTCGTTGACGACGATCTGGTTCTCCATATCTGGCTTGGGAGGGCTCAGCTGGAACTGGATTAGACCTATCCGTGCCTTCTCCATTCTGATTGGGCCACCGCCGCTCTTGAGAACACCCTGGGTAAGGACCAGGCCCTCAACCATCTCGCTGTCCTCGATAGTGCCGCCGACCTTCTTGACAACTCTGATGTTCTTCAAGTCAACGTTATCTGCGGTTTTGATATCGATGGTCTTGGTCACAGCGTTCACCGCCATCGGGGCAAGGAGGTTGGAGTGTTGTGAAACGATTTTGGAGGACAGGGATGTTGTTGCGGCTTGGAGGAGGGTAGTTGTGTCGTTGAGGGAAACTGGATGTGACATGTTCGTTAAGATCTGAACTGATGCCTTTGCGGCTCTCTGGAAAGATTCAGCGATCACTGAGGGGTGGATGCCCTTTCCGAGTAACTTGTCGGCCGCTCCCAACAAGCTTCCGCAGATAACAACCACAGATGTCGTTCCATCTCCAGCCTCAACATCCTGTGCCGATGAAAGGTCGACCAGCATCTTCGCCGATGGATGCATAACCGACATGCTCTTCAACATTGTGTTTCCGTCGTTTGTGATAATCGTCTCCCCCTTCCCCGTCTGAATCATCTTATCCATACCCCTTGGTCCAAGGGACGTCCTGACGGCATCGGCGACAGCTTATATATAGTCAGCATAACTTCGGGGCCCTAAAAAGTGTGCAGCGTACCTCTGGCGGCGACAATGTTGGCGGTGCGCACAGCCATAGGCTTCTCCTTGTCCTGCATATATAATTAGTATTGAACAAGCATACACCATGCATGGAGCGTACCTTGAAGGCATTGTTGCTAGAATTAGCCTGGGACGCTGCGAGTGCCATCTTGTATGTCTATGTGAGGGTATAAGGGGTTATCACAAGTCGACAGGATAATGGTGGACTGTTCTATAAAACATCGCGTTTAGCTAGTAATCGGTCGCGTTTTCCAAAAGTTCGCCGTAGCCCGCGCTAACCCACATTTAGATAGCTGCCGCTTACATGAGCAGGGTAGTTGGGTGAGTGAGCTTCGCGAGCCTCGTCAACCTGGCGTCGCCTGGAAACATCGCGGCCCCTACCAAACATCACACATCAACCACCACTTTTAAGACCGGCCCAGATCCTCTACACTTCCATATCACCTCGTCGTATTCCAATTCACCATGCCTACTGCCAAAGGTGCGGACTGGGAAAAGTACAAGAAGGAGTTCGCGGATGATGAGGTCGAAGAGAAGAAGATCACACCTTTATCTGATGAGTACGTGCAGAACTGATCAATCCAACTGGCATTACCATCCTAACATCTAGTGTTTAGGGATATCCAAGTTTTAAAAACGTATGGTGCTGCGCCGTACGCATCAGCGTTAAAGAAGCTAGAGAAGCAAATCAAAGAGAAGCAGACGAGCGTCAACGACAAGATCGGCGTCAAGGAATCAGATACCGGTCTTGCGCCACCGCATCTCTGGGATGTCGCCGCCGATAGGCAACGAATGTCGGAGGAGCAGCCTTTACAAGTAGCCAGGTGCACGAAGATTATCCAGGATGAGAAGAACTCTGAGAAGAGCAAATATGTCATCAACGTCAAGCAAATAGCGAAGTTCGTCGTGCAGCTCGGCGAGCGCGTTTCGCCTACGGATATCGAGGAGGGCATGCGAGTTGGGTAAGTGTTTATCTGAGCTGTTCTGTCTGTGACTATGGCTAATTTGTATCTACAGTGTCGACCGCAACAAGTACCAGATCCTCCTTCCTTTGCCACCGAAAATCGATGCGAGTGTGACGATGATGACAGTGGAGGAGAAGCCGGATGTTACCTACGGAGATGTCGGTGGATGCAAGGAGCAGGTGGAGAAGCTAAGAGAAGTCGTGGAGATGCCATTACTCTCACCTGAACGATTCGTCAACCTCGGAATCGACCCGCCAAAGGGAGCATTACTTTACGGCCCCCCTGGTACCGGAAAGACACTCTGCGCCAGAGCCGTGGCGAACAGGACAGATGCGACGTTTATCCGTGTTATTGGCTCAGAGTTGGTTCAGAAGTATGTCGGAGAAGGAGCGAGGATGGTCAGAGAGCTATTCGAGATGGCCCGTACCAAGAAGGCGTGTATCATCTTCTTCGACGAAATCGACGCCATTGGAGGTGCTAGATTCGATGATGGTGCAGGAGGTGACAACGAAGTCCAGAGAACTATGCTGGAGCTAATCACACAACTGGACGGTTTCGATGCGAGAGGAAACATCAAGGTCATGTTCGCCACCAACAGGCCATCCACTCTTGATCCGGCCTTGATGAGACCGGGACGTATTGACAGGAAGATCGAGTTCTCCCTTCCTGATCTTGAGGGCCGTGCCAACATTCTCCGCATTCACGCCAAGAGCATGTCGGTGGACCGCGATATCCGTTGGGAGCTGATCTCTCGTCTCTGCCCCAACTCGACAGGTGCCGAGCTGAGGTCCGTCTGCACAGAAGCTGGTATGTTCGCTATCCGCGCACGCAGGAAGGTTGCGACGGAGAAGGACTTCTTGAGCGCGGTGGATAAGGTCATTAAGGGCAATCTCAAGTTCAACTCTACGGCGACGTACATGCAGTACAACTAGATTAGATTTACGGTAATGGCTTTGGCAAACAGCAAGGTGTACTATATCATGGCGTAGGGGGACTAGGAATTCGACCTTTTCTGATTGCAGAACTTAAACTCACATCTTTCAATGGCTTCTTCGATATTGTGATTGACCCTTTAGATTGTGTTTTCTTTCGTTATCATGACTTCAATATGGTGCCACGAAGGAGTTCCAGGATTCGGACACCGGTGTCAGTCACTAAAATAGTGAGTTCTAGTATTTGGAGTTCCAGTATTCGGATACCGGTGTCAGTCACTAGAATAGTGAGTTCTAGTATTCGGAGTTCCAGAATTCGGACAGGAGTGTCAGTCACTAAGATAGTGAGTTCTAGACACTGGTGTCCGAATACTAGAACTCGCCCAGAAAGACCCCAACGAGGCCCTTGACCGGCTGAATATTTACCCGAGCCGCTGTAGATGCCACCTTGATAGAGACCCTTGGTCGTCATCAAGCTCACAAGGCCCAACAAGCTTCATATAGAAAGCCAGTATCTGGCACGATGCGGCGAGATTTGGCAGCACTGATTGCTGCAGTTGGACTGGCATCAGCTAGTCAAACTGTCTTCAGCATCCACGATGACATCGATGCATTCCCACAGGTATGAATGATACATCAACCATCCGCGCATAGCTAAATACTAAAAGTCCCCATAGTACAGCATAGTCTTCTCCCCCTCCCCCATCTCCTCCTCCGAAGCAGCAGATCTCCTCGAACCTCCCAAGCCATCAAATGGCGCCGAACCCTCCGCCATCCCTCTCGAATACACCCGCCTCCTCCTACACTCCACACCACACCTCTGCTCGATCCCGCGCCCTCCGACGGAAGAGCGCAACCTCACCAGCGAAGCCCTCCACAAAGCCTCTCTCGCCCTAGAACTCTCGCGCGCCAACACCCACGGCTGGGAGCTTCTCGCCCCGCTGGGCAAATCGTGCCTCTACTACACGTCTGGCTGGTGGTCCTACAAGTTCTGCTACAACGACTCTATCACCCAATTCCACGCCGCGCCGCCCCAGCCGGGCCGTCCGCAATTCCCACCTGTTCGAGACCCGAGGACGCCACAATTCGTCCTCGGACGCGCGAAGAAGGTTCCGGGACAGGATTCAAAGACGCATGGGAAGTTCTATGATGACGGGTCCAGCGAGAAGACGGGGGGCGGGAGTGATCTCGAGCTGAGAGGATCGCAGGAGGAGGATTCGGAGTACTACGAGGATGACGAGATAAAGGGTATCCTGCAGGATAATGGGGATAATCGCTACCTGGCCCAGAAAATGAAGAGTGGCACCCTCTGTGACCTCACCATGCGCCCTAGAGAGATCGAGATCCAGTACCATTGCCTAGCTACCGGAGTTGATCGGGTCGCTTGGATCAAAGAGGTGACGACGTGTTCGTATCTGATGGTTGTGCACACGCCTCGCCTCTGCAAGGACGTTGCTTTTCAACCCCAGCCCCAAGCTGAGACGCTGGAGATATTGTGTAAGCCCATCATCGGCGAGGAGGACGAGGAGGGCACCATCGGGTCCTCCTCCACTGATTCCGCGCCTCAAGAGCCTGCCGCCAGCGGTGAAGCAGCGGCAGAGACTAGCAAGAATGCAGCGGATATCCTGAAGAGCCTCGCGAAGGAAAGGGCGAAAGATAAACCCCTGATCATCGGCGGCACAGTAGTAGGCGGCGGAGAGTACTTCCCCGCCTCCGACCCGCCACTTCTCCAACCACCATCATTCTGGGCCGCGAATACGCGCGCCAACACCAAGAAACCCATCATGATCGCCAAGTCCGACACAAAACTAACCCCCAAGGGCGAAAACGCCGCAGCAAAAGCGCCTCCCAGCGCTCCCGACTCCGCGAAGTTAGCAGCTTCTCTCAATGCGCGCCTCGAATCCGACGGGGTTGTGACGATTGAGATCCTGGCGCATGGATTGGGGCAGAACGACGGGTATCATATTATGAATGATGAGGATCTGAAGAAATTGGGGATGTCGGCGAGTGTTGTGGAGGGGTTGGCGGAGACGCTGAGGAGTGCGGCGGGGGAGAATGAGTGGACGCTTGCGTTGGTGGAGGGGGAGGGGGTGGTGGGGAGGGAGGTTAGGGGGGTGATTGATGCGAAGGGGAAGGAGGAGGGGGGGAAGGAGTGGGCGTGGGAGGATGTGGAGGAGTTGTTGTTTGGGCAGAAGGTGGAGGATAGGACGGGGGAGATGGGGGCGAAGGTGGGGAAGGAGGAGAAGAAAACAGGGGCGGAGAAGAAGACAGGGACGGAGAAGAAAGCAGGGACGGAGAAGAAGACAGGGACGGAGAAGAAAACGGGGAAGGAGGGTAAGGCTGAGCGGCAGCAGAAAGGTGGTCAGAAGGAGGAGGAGGGGAGTGAGGAGGTATACTATAAAGATGAGCTGTAGCCCTTCTACTACGCATAAGGGGACTAAGCCTACGTTTCACAAGGGGAAATAAGAGTAGCAGTGTATAAATATGATATCATGAATTCCAATTCAAGTCTGAAGCTGTGTCTAAAATACAAATTTCCCTATGTTAACTCCACCCATGCCAATCTCTAACGCCATAACCCCCATTCCATTCCGAAGATTGCCTGCCCTATTGCATCATCCTCTTCCCAATCTCGCTCTGCCATCCCTTAGCGCGCTCAAACCCATTCTGGTGATTCTGATAATCCCTAAGCGCGTTGTACACCTGCTCCTGGCTGTTCAACACGAATGGTCCGTACTGCACGACCTTCTGATCGAGTGGTAGACCGGCGACGAGGTAGAAGTGTCCTGGCTCCGTGGCATCTGCCGCTACAGCAGCTGTGACGGTATCACCAGCCTGCTCAAAGACAACATTGTGAAACTGTCCGACTTCCGTCTTCTCCTCGCCGCTACCAAAGCTAGTCGTGCCCGCGAGCGTATAAGCGAACGCGTTCCAACCCGCCGGAATCGGCTGCGTAATCTTTCCACCCGGCTGGACCTCAATATCGAAAATCCAAACCGGCGTATAAGCCAACTCCTTCACCGAATCGACGCCATGGCTCTGCCCAGAGATGACCTTAATATTGACCTTCCCATCATCCGTCTTGACCTGCGGAATCTCGCTGGCCCTCAGATCGCGATACCGCGGCTCGCACATCTTCAGTTTCTCGGGCAAGTCGACCCAGAGCTGCATTCCGACCACGGGGGAGCCGTCAGAGAGCTCGCGCGGCATCTCGGCGTGCATTATGCCGCGGCCGGCGGTCATGAATTGCAGGTCCCCCGCCTCGATGGTGCCTTTGTTGCCGGCGAAGTCTTCGTGGTCGACGGCGCCGGAGAGGAGGTAGGTGATTGTTTCCTGGCCTCTGTGGGGGTGGTCGGGGAAGCCGGAGCCGGGGGAGCTGGTGAAGTGGTCTAGCATGAGGAAGGGGCTGAAGTTGCGCAGTTGAGGGGTGCCGATTGAGCGGCGCACTTTGGCGCCTACACCCTCGGATTGCTGGATAGCCAGGAAGGCTTTGCGGATTGCGCGGGGGACGGACATGGCTTCTGCTTTTGGCTCGCCGTATATTTCAGTAGGAGGAATGACTGGGAGGCCCTCAAAGGAGGTAGAGCCTGTAGTTTGGGAGTTTGAGGACGACGTGGTGACGGTTGTTTGGTTGTTGTGGTTTCTGTGTAGAAGGTCTGTCAATGGACCGATGCGGGCGAGTATAGTATCACTGAATGCGATTGAGATGATTGCGATTGCGGTTGTGAAAATGAACAAGAACAGCTTCATCGGGATTGAATGGGAGTTTAAATACCAGAGAGAGAGGGAGAGCTAGGGAAAAACGAGAATGAGAGAGAAAGTTCGAAAAGATACTATACTCTTATAGGGCTCTTTCAAACATATTATCTCAGCATTACTACAAGACTGGAATCAGTGTATTCGGAGGTGGTGGGGGCGGCCGGACAGGTAATGTGGGGTACCGAGCTTGATTTGCGATGATGAATCAGCCTTGGGATGGGGACTAAGCGGTTACATAAGGATTTCAAACTCTCTGAACCGCCAACACGTGATTTCGCACGTGACAGCTGTCGCCTTTTGAGCTCCTGCCTATACTCAATGTTCTTCCAAATCATCGAATAAGCTGCTTAGCTTCTCATGGACACACATAGTTTCGCATTTCTAACTCTTTCAAATCTGCTTTCAAAAAATGCTGCCCACGGGGCGCGTTGCATTGTAGCTAATAATTAACTAAGATAATATAAGGTCTCTCGCTCTCCTAATCCAGAGAGAGCTCAATTTGAGTGAGGATTTATCCAACCATTTCGCCAGTCCGTCCCTTCCACGTAGATAAACACCCGCTAAATCAAACCCAACCCAATTTCCCTGTCCCGGCCGAAAAACACCTGACCGAGAACCTCAAATGCTCGCCAAAAAAACTGCTCAGACTCGTACTTTAAAGAGCCAAATAGGTCCTCCTCGGATCTGGGCTCCGCGGCGTCGTCTTCTCCATATCCCTAATAACCTTCACCACCTCCTCTCTCGTCCCCTTGATCGCCCAGGGCTTCGCGCGAGCCATACCGGAGTGCTCGAAGTCAACGTACTTGAGGCTCGGGTGCGCGCCGTCGACTAGCTCCTGGATCATGAGGGTGCTCAGGAATACGCCGTTGTTGGCGATGACGGTCTCGAGGTGCTTGAGCTTGCGTAGCTGGTCGATGATGTAGATGTTGTAGATGGGGCGGAGCTCTTGGGAGTTCCAGGACCAGGATTTGGGGAGGTCGGAGACGTAGATTGTGTCTGTCCATGCGGAGGGCGGGTACTTGTCGTCGACGACGAGGAAGTCCTCGGCGAGTTGGATGCGGGAGATGTTGATGGTGCTGTTGCTGTTAGTCTCTTGCTCGAGTTTATTGGTAAGGAGTGTGTCAACTTACTTGAGGTACTGGCATGATTGAATGGCGTGGCATAATCCACCGAGTGGGATATCGCGGGAGAGTGCCCAAGCCTCAAGGAACGGGTTCGGCTGAGGATGCTTCCTGTGTGTCATCCGCCTCCTCGTCGGTCTCCTCTCCGGCACATGCAGTCTCGATCTCCCCTGATAAAGATCATGGTTCCTAAACTTCCACTCCCTCCACCCCGCCTCAGGCTGTCTCTCAAACTGCGCAACCTGCGCAAACCCGCTAACATCCAGCACCCTCACCCTATCACCATAGTGTTTATGGTGGCTAACCGTGTACGCAAACTGCGCAAAGCGGTAGGTCGATGCGAAAAGTGGGGTGTGGTACATCAAGTTCGCCGCAGCCTCCGTCAGAGCCGAATGAACCAGCATGACATCGCGCAGCTCCTTCTGCTCAAAGTCCTTGAATATAACACCCAGCACCTCGGTCGGGAGGTTCAGCAGCGTCGGTTTCGGACCCTGCATCCTCCTCCGCGAGCGGATTGACGAAGCAACCGACCTCACCGACGCCGACGACTGCCTGCGCTTCTGCCTAATCACCACATTGACGCCGTCTACCCGCGCACGCCGAGCCGACATGTTCATCTCCGGCGGTATGAGGGATCTGATGTTCTGTCTCTTTCCCAGCAGGGCTCCTCCTCCATCAACGCCTAGGACGCCTATGGGCGGGCCGACGAGGCCGCGCGGTCGTGCGGGCCCGTTGCCGTCGACCTGTGCGAGAACGGAGGCATGGGCGCGGAACTTGAGGTTTACGGACGAGGCTCGGTAGGGCGACGAGGCTGAGAAGACATGGCGCGGCCCGAAGGCGAGAGCGTTGGAGCGCTGCGATACCTGGATCGAGTCGTTATCTCTTCCCCTGGGAATCATAATATGTTAATATCCGAATCCTGTCTGTGAGGTTTGGTAGGAAGGGAAGGGAAGTGTGGGGAAACGGGGGGGGGAACACGTACATTTGAGGATTGAAGAATGAGGGGTTGATCCGAGTGGTGGTCGATATGATGATGCTAGTCTTCCCGTTGTGGAATCGCCACGGCAATCGGGTTTGGGGCTATGGCAAGAAGGTCCGAAGGTCACGAGCACACACAGGACAGGACAGTTCAAAGGCTGGATGGTCAAGAGTTTGTAACAACAGTTTTCACTATTCGCGACAGACTCCTAATAAGTAGCGATGAACGTTATGATGGTGATGTGTTTGTGATGTATGCGAAGTGATGTGATGTGATGTGGTATAGGTTTACTTTCTATGATCTAGGAGTGAAGCTGGGAGGGGAGAAAGGATGGCGCAGACGGGTTTATTATAGGAGCAGGGAGAGGGAGGGAGCAGGGAGGGAGGAGGGAGGCGGCGGCTATGCTCTGTGCACAAAAAGAGGGTGTACTAGACTCGGTATGTATTCATTCGTACTCCATGCAGGGAGTCTAGAGTTATTTGTGATTTGTGAGGATGAATAGTACCATAATATCCATAATATGTATGTTAGCACATGTATGCTCACATGTATGCTCACATGTAGCTACGGAGTCGATCACATTTACGACCGACCGGTAACTTACCAATGATCGACCCATATAAACAGATAGAGCCCAAGCGGGTCCCTGCCGCGACTATCACCTAGCATTACCCATTACCCACCATCCATCCACCATCACTCGCCCCCTCCCATAAAACCCACCATACACGAACCACACCATCACGAGTGCCCAGGCTCGTTAAATGTTAGCTATGCACCCTCTATGGATTCTCTATGGATGAAATCTCACCCCAACTCCACCCTCTCGATTGCTTTTGGAAGGGGCTGTGCTACACTACACGCCTCCTTCTCCTCATAATGCGAGCGCCAAGCAGTGAGTCAACCGGGCGATAGAAATCGTGGATGCGATACACAGTGTATACATACAGCAATACTGTAACGTTAGTCGTGGAGACATCGAGGAGTAGTGGTTTAGTAGCACCATACTAAACCGCAGTTAGTGAACTCTTTTCTTTGTTGCCTTGTCGCGTGACACAATTATGAACACACACATCCCATAAGTGTTGTGTGGGTTGTTGTATGGGTTGTGTATGGGAATCCAGGCCCTGCTACAGACCTTGCAAATATTGCCTCCAGTTCGTCATATGATGAAATGTGACGGTATGTCAATATCAGCCATCAGCCATTGTTACAGTACTCCGCACACCGGACTGTACAGTACGTGCGAACACCGATCACACCGATCATCGGGTTACTGCATCCTATCCCATCATCCCATCTCACCTCCTTTCCTCACCACCCCCATCGCCCGCTTCAATGTCTCAACCCCCTTCTTCATCTGGTCTTTCCTCCCTCCACCGTCCCCACCTCCCATTTCCGTGGGGGAAAGTCGAGTCGTCGGGGAGCTCAAAGCGGAACAGCCCGGGCGGGTCGATCAGCATTTGACTTTCCCACACTCCCACATCCACCCACACGCTGGCAGCCTGCCGTACGCTTGCAAGGTAGATCCCCTCGGCTCTCGCCTCCGCCGTGGCCCTCTCTACTGGGGAGCTATGGGTCCTATAACATTGTCAATTTCCGAACAGACTCTTGGGACGTTGAAAAAAACTAGGATTATTTTCTTCCACCTTGCCTGGTTTGGTTAAAAGGAGATGAGATGGGGATCATTGGGACCCGACGGTATGGTCTTTGCGATGGGGAGTTTCTTCCACGTGGGAAATGCGGATGCGATGATTGAGAAATGTGCGTGTGCTGGTGGTGAACTCGGTTATGCCGTAGTAGCAATGTCGAAAGGGGTCGCCCTGGTGTGGGATGGGCGCATGTAACGAAGTGGATTTGCAGCGACTTTCGCATGCATAACGAACGGCACCTCCACAGAAGTTGTACGGGGTTGTATGTACGAGTATCACATCTGGATAAGTTATTTTAGACTCTCTTGGCTATGGGGATAAATACGCGGCCTCTCCTGAGTATATATCCGAGGATAATTATGGCTGGGCGTTTGTGAGGTGCTGAAGTATCTGATCTGAGGATAATTATGGTTATGCGTTTGTGAGCTGGCGGAAGTGTCCGATGGCGGTGCCTCCAGCAGCTCTGCCCTGACATCCTGTCCTGTGCGCTGTACAGCACAGCGTTTGAGGTTGAAGAATAAAATGCTTCACCGCCAGGTTTGGTTAGGGTTCTCAGACACGCAGATGCTACTCTGGTAGATAAGAACTTGCGTGCAAATCCATAGATATTCTAAGCTTAATCGGGGCAATCAAAATAAAACTGAAACTATCACTGACGATGTTCACCACACTATGCTTACAAAGGAAAGCCCGGATAAGTTATCGAGTGAAGTAGGAAGGAGCACAATATGCCAACAAAACATATCCTTCATGCGTTACTGAGTAAGTAGGAAGGAGCACAGTATCACAAAGAAAACAAAGCCTCAATGAATTACTAATTCAATTCATAGAGGCTTTGTTTTGTTTGTGAGTAGGAAGGAGCACACACAGAGAGCTTTCATGAGTTACTAAGTGAAGTAGCCTTATTACTGAGTGAAGTAAGGAGCATGTGACTTCCACCCCACATCAAACAGAGCCCTCGGCTAAACGATATTCCGCAATCCGCAACTGCCCTGCGATAAACTCACCAATCTACAATCCACCCAAGCTTCACTCCGCGCCTTACCACTCACCAGCAACCCACCATTCTCCGCCATGAAAACGACAATACCACTTCAACCGTGAGCAACGCCCAAACCGGTCCCGTCCATCCACACCCACACATACACAGACACACCCACCCACCATGTCATCCCACGCAATCCACCACGCGCTCCTCCGCCCCTGCGTCCTCCACATCCTACGCGCCGCCGGCTACCACTCCACGAAACCCTCCGTCCTCGACGCCCTCACCGACATCGCCGGACGCTACATGCACCTCCTCGCGACATCGACGGCGAACCACGCCGCAGCCGACCCGACGGAGCTGGGGATCTCGATCGCGGATGTGCGGCTCGCGATGCAGGATTGCGCGGCGATTGTGCCAGAGAAGGTGTGGGAGGATCAGGTGTTTGATGGGGAGGAAGATGTGAGGGGCGTGGAGGTGTTTGTGGAGTGGGCGAGGGGGGAGGCGAATAGGGAGATTAGGAGGGTGGCGTTGGAGGGGGGGGAGGAGGGGGGGGGGGATTATTTGATGGGTAGGTCTACTTGCTATTGTGGCGCGCAGGTGATGGGGGATACTGACTGTCTACAGCACTGAAGAAGAAACACGATAAGGGTGATGAGGAGAGCAGGTATACGGGAACGATTATCGGGCACGAGGCGGAACCGAGGGCGATTCCGGTGGAGGGGGGGGATATCACGAGTTTGAAGGAGTGGGCGGATATACTGCATAGGAACGCGGCGAAACAGACTGTCAGCTCTGAGGATACGTCACGGAGGCAGTCGTCGGAACTCAGTTCGGTGGGGGATGGCGATCAGGATATGGAAGGGATGGTTTTTTCTTAGGGATCATTCGGGATGGAAACACACAACACCACACACACACAACTTGCATAGCGAAGGCGTCACGGCGAACCTGGATTTGAAGAGGCACAAACACCAACAGAGATTTCATCAGCACAAAAAACCTCTCCAATTTCCGACTCTGTGAGAGTGAATCCTACACCGCGCCCGTATCCTCATCCACCCCCCTCGCCTCCCCCCCACCATCAACATCCCTCCCCCACCTCCTCTCCTCCCCCCACCTCCCCCTCTCCCCCTCCTGCTCCCTCTTCTTCCTCTCCATCTCCCTCGTCAACGAATCTTCCTCCCCCCACCCCGCGCTCTTCTTCCCCAGCTGCGCGTCCATCACCGCCCCCTCCCCCGGATCCGCCATCTGCTCCCCCTCGAGCTCGGCCTGGGGTGGTCCGATGCCGCGCGTGGGTAGGATGGGGGCCCCGTTGCGGGGGTGGTCGTGCGGGTGTGAGCCATGGCCTGAGGCGGTGGTGGAGCCCATGGTGTTGGCGCTTGTGCCGGGTTGGTTGGCGTTGGTGGTGGGGGTTAGGGTGGTGGAGGTGCCGTGGATGGCGTTGAGGTAGGTGGTTTGTTGGGAGGTTGTCATGGTGGGATTGAAGGGTTGATTGTGGTGGTGGTGGTGGTGCGCGGGATTGGCGCTGGAGGAGTGTTTGAGAGGAGGCAATACCTAAGGAGTTGATATGGGATGGATTGGGAGGCATTGTGGTGGTTGGCTGGGGATTTGATACTGGGCGAGCTGTGACGTAGTTTTGAGGGTCAGAGGGGACAGGTTATTTTGACGTAGGTTTACTGGGTGAGACTGATAATAATATTAAATGGCCATGACTACAAACTCAATGCTTGATATTCTATATTTTATATCTTTCCTGTCCTAGGATCACGGGATAAATGTCTTACTCGTAATATATGTCGGTGGTGGCCGATGAGAAAGTTTCAATTGCGGCTACAAGCTCCCAATGCCAAGGGTATGACGGGAGGGGCCAAGCTACGACATACATCCACGACGACAAACACTCAGCCTCGTCCTCGTGCCTCGTCCCAACGACTTCAGAAACCAATATCTCTCGGTTTATTTACACAATCCTTTCCCCACACGCCATTTGAACAGTTCTACACCTCAGATCTCACACCCCACCACACGACCACAGCTTCCCAAGCTCCATCGTCAATCTCGAAACCCTCAACTACCCCGCCATGCGGCGATAACCCGACCAACCTACCTCATCACCACAACACCACAACACCCACCCCCCCCCTCCCCAAAAAAATGCCCTACCCCTTCACCCTCCCCACCACCTCCCCCCTCCGTCTCCCCTCCCACTTCGACTCCCCCACCCACCCCTCCCTCCCCCAGCACACATCCACCCTCCGCGCCCCCCTCCGCTCCTCTCTCAAACACCACAAGCGCCTTCCCCCCCCCCAACGCGCCTCTCACCTCCCCTCCCTCCTCAACACACTCGAAGCCTACTACCCCGCCCTCCTCGCCCTGGACGCCGGTCTCACCCCTTCACCAAGCCTCGACGTGGTGTTGACATCCACCCCCCGCTTCTCGTGGCGCCCGACACTCACGAGCAGTTTACCCGGAACGAAGAGGCTGGAGCTGAGCTCCCTAGAGTACGAAGTCTTCTTCACCCTCGCCACGCTCTCATACCTACACACCCTCCTCGCACGCACAGCCCTCCACCCCCTCTACACCACCACCGCCGCCTCCCCCACCCCCAAGGTCCGCACGACTCTAATAACGAAAGCAACGAAACACCTCCTCCAATCCGCACAAATCCACCTCTACCTCGCCCAGCGCGCCGATACTTTACGCACAACATCGCCCCTCACACCCCCCGCCTTGGACATCAGCCCCCCCACCCTCCGCGCCCTCTCCTCCCTCGCGCACGCGGAGGCGACGCTACTGGCCGTGTTGAAAGATGACCCCTACCCCGCGGCCCTAGCGCAGGAGCGGAACGAGAACGACAAAGAGTGGATGATCCGCGCGCCCTCCATCCCGAAGGTGCGCGCGCACTTGTTCGCGAGACTGTGTTTAGCAGGCGCCGCGCACGCGGAGACGGCTAGTAGTTTGCTAGCAGGGAACGAGGCGACGGAGGGGAAATTGCTGGGGAGGGTGGGGGCGGGGAAGGTGGATGAGGGGCTGGTGCGGTATGTGGATGACCTGCGCCGCGTGGGGAGGGCAAGGGCGTGTAGGTTCTTAGGAATCGACCGTGATCTCGACGGCAAGACGGGTGAAGCGATCGCCTGGCTCCGCGCGGGTATGGCGGAGCTAGGTCTCTCACCCCCCTCCTCCTCCTCCGATGACGCCAGCGGCGGGAAGAAACGCAGCGGTCTAGGACTCAGCCGTCTCAAATCCAGCATCTCCTCCAAACGCGAGGAAAAGCGCGTCGAAAAATCCGGTGACTGGGGCGCTGATGCGGGGAAGGCGGAGGAGGCTAGGGTGTTGGCTGCGCTGGAAACGAAGTGGGTTAGGGAGAATGACACCGTCAACTCCCAGCACATACCCGATCCGGGGGCGTTGACGGGGGAGATGCCGAGTGGGAGGGAGATTTATACGGTTAAGGCTTGGGAACCGGTTGTGTTGGGGGGGGAGGAGTTGAGGAGGTTGAGGGGACCGCCTGGGGGGGAGGGAGGGGGGGAGGGGGAGGGGGGGAGTAGTGATTCTGAGGAGGAGGGGGGAAGCGGGGGGAGGGAGGCGGATAGGGTTGTGGTTGGAGCGTTTCCGGGGAGTGGGGGGTATTATTAGAGGACGGGGGGGATGGGTGTAGGAATCATGTATGGGATGGGATGGGGGTTATGTGATGGATGGATAGAGAGATTAATATCACAATTCGATGTGTCAAAAAGAGTTGAAAGCGAATCAGAACTAGGTGAAGTAAAGTGAAGAGAAGTGTAGTTTCAACTCGTTTCTATAATTGGAACATCCAAAAAAAATTACATATGGAACAAATGGTTGTTAACAACGCCCTCCTCCCTTTCTGATACCTTACATGCACCTTTCCCTTCTTCCCCCTTTTCCCATTTTCTCCACATCATCCCGTATATATATCTTACAACAACCTTTCAGCAAAAAAGAGCGTCTATAACAAACGACTCCCCGAGTAGAGCAACCCGCCTGGTGACTCAAGCCAACCTGCGCCGTGCCCTCCTCGCTTGCAAGGTGACCCCATCATACAATAAACACACATATTGTACAAACCCCCCCTACTAGCACACACTCAGCACTTAAAAGCTGCTTCCCCTCTCACCCCTATCTCCTCTGTCACCCCCCCTCGGCGCACGATCCCCGCGTCCACCACCACCACTCTGCCTCGTAGTCATAGAGTAATCCAACCTCAACGCCCTATTATAAACCTCCTTCCCCTCCAACGCCTCCGCCGCCTTAACCGCAGACTCCACATCCGTGAAATCCGCATGCGCGAATCCTCTCGGCTGTCCGGTACGGCGATCAATAGCAACACGGACATCGATGACGTTGGCGATGTCGCGGAACAGCTTGTTCAGGTCGGCATCGGTCATCTCGAAGGCGAGGTTGCCGATGAAGAGGGTCTTGGAGGGGGGGTTCTTGGGCTTGACGGTCGAGCGCGTCTTGGCCATGTAGTTGACGATGAGGCGGCGGCCTTCGAAGATGGTTTGGTTGCGTTGGTCGATGGCGTTGCGGGCGGATTCGATGTCTTTGAATTCGATGTATCCGAATCTGCTGTGCGTTAGCTTTGTGCTCCTCAATTTCTTATACTCCAGGAGGAAGGGAGGTAAACGTACCCCTTGCTAAGACCTCTGGGATCCTGCGCAATCCGACTCGACACAATCTCGCCATACGCGGCAAACTCCCTCTCCAAATCCTGCGGCGTAACCTCAAACAGCAGATTACCCACATACACCGAGTTCGTCGGCTGCAGATCCATCGGCGGCCTCGAGTTCGGTCTTGTCCCATCCACACTATCCATTCCAAAGCCACTCGCCCCAGTCTCAGCCGCCGCCGCAACAGCGGAGCTCACGGAAGACTGCTCAGAGGCATCGGTGGAGATGGGCTCGTCAGACGACGCGGTGGTGCTGCTGTTGTAGCGCTTGAACGCCGAGATGACGGATGCGGATTGGCGGATCGAGAGGGGGGTGGAGGTGCGCGGGGCGGCGCGGAGGAGGGTGCTCGCTGGGGCGGCGAGGGCGCGGGCTGCGGCTCTCTTGATGAAATGCCTGTTGAAATTGTTAGTATTCGTCCGATACGGCGGCGGATTGGATGATTTCCGCGGGAGAAGGGGGAAGAATTGCAACGGCGCTCTTCCGCGTCAAGGGGAGACTTACATGATGATGGAGATTGGTTTGTGGATTCGAGGGAAGATGGATGTGGTGGAATGAAGGATAGATGGAATGTTTCGAAAATTATGGTCTCTTGC
Organism: Pseudogymnoascus verrucosus; assembly: GCF_001662655.1. Classification (NCBI taxonomy): domain Eukaryota; kingdom Fungi; phylum Ascomycota; class Leotiomycetes; order Thelebolales; family Thelebolaceae; genus Pseudogymnoascus; species Pseudogymnoascus verrucosus. The sequence continues at coordinate 104,895 of NW_017263684.1, forward strand.
TCGGGGGATAACTTTTCGTTCGGACGGGCCTTGCGCTAGGCTGTGTTGAGAAATTGCTTGAGCTAGCGGATTATATCACGCTCCGAGACGGGAGGAAAAGGGAGAGGTCACGTGCCCATAATAACCTTGTATGCTGAATCAAGACTCTCCCACTACCTAACAAAGCTGTCACTGGGCGAGTTATATCAAGAATAGGAGTTCGGTTTTCAGTTGAAACGTATTTGGCTAGTAACATAGCTTGATTATTCAGTAGATTGGTTTAGATACTTCATTCAAAGTATCTCTATCTTCTACACTCCGCCTCTCCACCCCGTCTCTCCCCAGGTCATCGCACATATCCCATTACTTTAGTCCCGACCCATCCAAGGGTCATCTGGGGTAACGACACTGTCCCAAGACCCCATGCGGTCCCTCAAGCTGGTATTCCCAAGCCATCATCAGCCATGCCATGCCATCCAAAGCCAACCCCCCTCCCCCTTCTCTCCCACCATCTCAAAAAAAATCGCAGCTGTCAACAAAACAGATGCGAGGGTATAACAATTACATGTCTCTCCCACCCCACCCCACCCCGTTCCCCCCTTCCCACCACCCCCACGGATCCAAACCAAAAAAAAAAGGAGGCAAAACCTAATACACCGATGTGATAACAATGAGCTACTTTTGCGAGCGCATGTGCCGATAAAAAAAAATCCCCGCCCAAAAATACAATAGATTAGAACAAGAGGTAAAGGAGGCAAGTCCTATAGCGACAGAAAGATACCCGGCGGCGGGCATAAGAGATGGGCAGTACATATGCTGATAGATTGAAGTCGTCGAGATGGGCGCCACATTCGCTGCGGTAGCCGTAGTCGTTCGCTATGATGGCGGGGTATAGTCCGTCCGTAGACAAGACCGTCATCCGCGTTTTTCATCCGCGCCGATATTAGAACAGATAAATAGCTAAAATATGCAGTCATGATATGCGTGGATGGAATCAGACCCGTGGCTGGTAGGGAGGTGCGTATCCGTTGGTAGCAGGCCTCTCCTGGTGGTATTGCACCCCCGTCATGGAGTCCCCGGGCTGCTGCTGCTGCTGCTGCTGCGGGAAGGGCGCGGGTATAGGTGTGTTTAGGCTCCGCAGAGGGGGAAGGCCGACTTCAGGCCGGGCTTCTTGGCGGGGGTGTCCGCGGTAGGGGTCGTTGCTGTAGTTGTCGACCGGTGGTGGCGCTTGGCTGACTGGGACGGCGTGCGGTTGCGCCATGTCGCCTCTCATTAATGAGAATTCGTGGCGCATTGTGCGGACTTCAGCGCGGAGCTCGGCGACCTCGTCTCTGCTCCTCTGCAGCTCCGACTCTTTCCGCGCGTTGTCCGACTGCATTTGACGGTAATGTTGCTCTAGGTTTTGGCACCTGTCTTCCTGTGCCTTGTGCTGTGCGATAGCTAGATTGTATGTTAGTGATTATTTCGCATCAAATGAAGGGAAGTAAACTTACATTTGCTCAAGATCTCCCACTTGCTTGTCTTGTTACCGCGTTCCGACGGTAGCATTTCCCGTAACTCATCGTACAGCTCCTTCATTTCGTTCCTACGCTTCCGTTCCGCCAACTTGTGGCTCTTGCGAAGCTCAGGCGTACGACTATAAGGTTGTGTGCTGCCCGGCGAGCCGCCCTCCTCATCGCGGATATCGCCGACCTGGCGATGTTGCAGGGAGTGGTGGTGGTGTGCGGCACCGTGGAACTCAGACGAGCCGCGGTTCATCTGCGGGAACTCGGTTTGGGGATAGCCATCCTCCAGACGCCGTTGGCCGTGCGGTAGGCGGGATTCGGTGGTGTACTGGCTGCTAGCCATAGACTCTGCAATGCTGCTGCGGCGGGACTCGAGGTACGACGTCGCATGGCTCTCGATTTCCGAAGGGTTCATGGAGATGCGACGATCAGTGTCGTCAGGGAAAGCCCATGGCTGTCCCTTTGTGGGCTCAGCCGCATTGGCAACTGCACTGGCGGCGGGGCCCGTAATAGTAGGCGCGGTTCGTACATTATACCGTTGAGAGTTGGGTTGGTATGCGTTTGGGAACCTCGGCGCCGAGAGTCTGTCCGAGTTGGACACGCTCAGCCCCGGATTCCGCTGCTGCTGCAGGCTGCTCTGTATGGAGGTGGTGGATTGGTTGTTGCTCGCGTAGGGGGAATTGCCCTGGAGTCTCATGCCCTCGAAGCCGCTGTTTATGCGCCCGTCTACGCTCTCGCGCCTCGAGTCGGCCACCGACGTTGTCGACACTCTCTGGCCAGGCGCATTGTAGGCCGGGTTGAGCTTGGCGAGCATGCTTTCGTCCATGCTGGAAGGTGTCGTCGGGGAAGTCACCATTGACGTGATGGACATGCCTCCAGACACGGGGGAGGCCAGAGGTTGGGGGGCATGCCCGGTTGTCGCAATAGGCGACGGTGTCATATCGGCGGTGGAAGATTGGTAGCCGTTCGACGGCGACGGGGTAATGGAGCCAGTGTTCTGGGGCGCAGCTATTGAATTATCTGTGTAGAATTGATTAGCATGCGTCGAGTGAAGAAGAAGTCGGCCCGCAGAGTGAGCGGCCTGGGGGGCCCGGGGGGTGAATCCTCACGTTTGCTGCCGTCGCCATTCGTACTGGCGCCCGAGTAATAAGCCGAGTCTCGCTGTTCCTTGGTGGGGTTGAGGACGTCTACAATTGTAGCAACCGGCGTCGGTTGCAGAACAGTTGGTGTTATATCGTTCATGGTGTCAGAGAGAGAGAGAGAAGAAATGCAAGCACGAGATGCGACGACGATTTCGTCGGGGATTGCTGCAGAGGGGGATCACAGCAATTTGACGGTTGGGGGTGGTGGTAAGCCAAGCTAAGGCGCGGCGCGGCGGCGCAAAAACGTGGAACCCAGGGCTGGTCTGGTAGCGATGTCAATTGATTTGTAGTGACTGGAGGTGGTGTGCCGCAGAATGTAGGATCGGGAACAGTTTGTTCTAAGTTTTTTGGGTATAGATTGTTTCTTTTTTGTTTGATGAAAGGACAGTTTCTTTTGGAAAACTTTCAAGTAGAAGAAAGGGAAGGGTTCGAAAGAAGAGAAGGAAGGGTAGTAAGTAAGTATAAAGTAGTGGAGTGCGTGAACCACGAGATTGTTTAAAGTGAAGGTAGGAGGAGGAGGAGGGTAGGTAGGAGACTACTACGGAGAGAGAGAGACAAGCAGGAAGGTAGTGAGAGTGACAGAGTTTAGGGTGGGCTAGGTGGGTTAGATGGGTTGGATGGGTGGTAGTTTTTGTAGTGGATGTTGTAGTGGTACATAGTTCGGTATAGAGCGAGTTGCGACTAGACAGGGAGTGTAGTTGTACTGTACCTAGTCGTGGTAGTAGTGGTACCTTTTTTACTAGGAGTAACTAGGAGTGAGTGTATCTTCTTCTCGGAGTACGGTTGAGTTTAGAGAGAAGAGAAAGAACGCCCAGGTGCCCAGGTGACCGGGGGGTGGAGGATATAGGGCGGGGCGGGGCGGGGGGCAGGGGGACAGGGTGTGGGTGGAAGAGAGGATGGGGGTGTGGGAGGGATGGGAGGGAGGGATGAATGGGTAGTGGTATGGATATGGGTGGTGGTTGGATGGGTGGTGGGAGAGGGACAGGGTGTGTATGTGTAGATGGTTAGGGGTGGGAAGGAGGTGTGTCCGGAGTAGGAAGGGACAGGGGTAGGAGATCGGGATGGCGTTCGAGAAAATGGAGGCGGAAGGGAGGGTGGTGGAGGGAAGGGAGGGTGGTAGTGTGGTAATGACGAGTGAAGGGGATGGGATCACCTCCATCGGGGAGACACGAGCAACGCACGGCGTAAGAGTGGAATCCAAGTACGGCCAAGTCCTACCTACTCGAGAATCCTCCGTGCATCGCCACTGTTGATTAGGTCGAGTGTACCTAACATGCCCTTTCAATACCACAATACCACATTCTTTTACCAGTGCGCGAACCCGTGTGGAGGATGGATGTGGAGGATGTTTCGGCGCCGTAGTCGCGCGGTGGGCAGGGTTCGAAGTGGTCTACTACCACTACTACTGCTAAGCTAACTACTACTATACTACACATACTACCATACTACTACACTTATTAGCCAAGTGGGGCATAGGCCCGCGTGAATTGGGCGAGGGCCGGATGGTCAATTGCCCTGATCCAGGTGATCCTTGACCAGCTAGACCGGAGTAGTGAGCCTACCTACTCTACATCCTACCTTGACCTAACTAAGCGTAATACCAAGAAACGTAAACTAGTCCAGTAGTAGTAAGAGTGGAGTGGCGGTTGCGTGCCAAACTTGTGTCCTACCTTCACCTCTGCCCCTGTCTACGTCGTCTGATTGGCTCATAGCTGCTCGGGTAGCGGAGGAAGGGGTCTCAGATGCTTATCGATTATAGGCTGAACTAGAGCTAGAGGCTAGGACGGAGATCCCAGGAAGGGTATGTGACCCGGTATTCTCGACGGTACAGACTGTACGGAGCATATCCCGTGTGTAAGACTAGGACAGCCACGTTGTTGATGACAAGACGAGTGCCTCCAGTGGAGTAGGTGGTGGTGGGATGTGGATGTGAGGTGTGGATGTGAGTGAGGTGTGGATGTCGTGAGGTGGATGTCGGTCGGAGCATGGTTGGAATAAGGTAGACTACTAAACAATATGTACGTAGAGTACTCTCCGTGGCCTGTGGAAGACACGCGAAGAAAAGGCGATGATGATCCCCGAACCACCCACGCCGTCCTTGGCTCTTGGTAGTATCGGCGAACTGAACTGAACTGAACTGAACTCTGCTGTAACTGTAAGCTGTGGTGATGGTGGCTTGCCTATGCATGCGCGCCCATGTTGGTCCGATCTTGTCTCACTCTCCCACCACCTCCTCTCCGTTGCCGCCGCTCTCAATGACTGCAAAGTGTCACGAGGGTGGTGAGCAGTGAGGACGATCGAACGAGGTGTCGAGTGTCAACCTCCCTTTCCTACCCGCCCGGTCATCTCACCTCTCTCCCCCGACCGACCGACCGACCGACCACCACACACACACGGCTACCTGCATCATCTGCCCGTGCAACATTAGCAGGCGCAGGTTACACCTTTCATGTGTATCCGTGCGTATGCAAAACCGAAGTGCACCGTACGTACGTACTGTACTGTCCAAAGCTCAGGCAGGCGCGCGACATCCATCGCCAATACCTGCGGTGGTTGGGGCGTCTTCCGTGCGACCTGGCCTGCTAAGCAAGGGATCTCTGACTTTCATCGAACGCCCATTCAAGCCAAGGGGTTGGTTGGCTGACTGGCTGGCTGGTTGTGCAAGGGACAGGCAGCCAGGCAGACAGACGCCGAGGGAGGAACGCAGGTAACGTCTATTTTCCTCCTTGTGGCCATGAAACGTCCCTCGGTCAATTCGTTATTATCATGAGATAGCTGCTGCGTGCTGTATTATAGCCCTCCCTTCTCTCGGTTTCTTTCCCATTATAGGACGTGTGTGTCTGTGTGTTTGTGTGTGTTTGTGAGATCGCCGCAAGCATCCTGGTACTTGAGCTTATCTCGGAACTAACATCCCCCGCCAACTTCGCGATTGGCGGGCGCGCGAATTCAGGAACGGGTGCTTTTTCTCACGTGGCAGGTGGTGGGTGACGACGTTGTGTCTGGATAATGGATATACACAAGCTACGAACCACCACCAACACCGCTACTAAAAAACCGACTCAATAAACAATTTGTTTGTGAAGTTGTGAGTAACACAAAACTATCAACTCCTCAACTTTTAGATTCCGCATAATTGTTTGGTCAAACACCCTGCCGCGCGCTCTGACATTGTCTTTGCCCACTGAGCCTCGGGACGCCCTCCCTCTGTCACTTCTTCTCTACCTTCCCATCCATCCCCTCCCCTCACTCCTCCCTGTACCACATGTGATACCGTGAAGCCAGGTAATTATTCCCAGGAGGTCGTGCGACACTTTCCTCCGATCCTGCTCGATCTCGCTCTTCCCTATAATTACATACCGAGGCCAGTCAAAGGTTCCGTGCGTCGGTCGGTCGGTGATGCGGGAATGGGAAATATGATGCCCGGCCATCTTCACTCCCTGGATTCCGCTCGATCTCTTCATGACTGCTGCAACGGGAATATCCGTTCAAGACAGCTAGGTGTGTGCGACAAACTGGGTAATAAAAATCCATACCTCCTCCTTTCCCGTTGTACCCGCTCCGTCCTCCCTCCCACCGGCCTACGTTAGATATACAGAATAGACCGACCATTTCACTATCTAATCAGTCCTCCCACTCCTCCCTCTCCTCGTCATTTCTCTCTATTCCCCAGCCCATCCGCATCAACGGTACCGCACCCACCACACCCCTAGAACAACTACCATCCACTAGACCCCCCCATCCATCCCACCGCGTCGGTCCAGCCCACTCCCCGGCCACGAGTCCTGTGCCGTCCCCCCCGTCCTCCAGCCGAGCACACGGCACGGCACCCCCCCCTCGCGTGCTGTAACAGTTCTCCATCACCTACATGAAAGCCCTCTCGGCGAAAGAAAAGTGGGGAGTGCGGTATGAAGTTTCCCGGATCCCCCCCTTGCCCATCCACTTTACTTTCCCTAGATGGCAGATCCCCGAGTGCGTGGACACACACATAGGCACCGGCGTGGTGGATTTTTATGGGAATTCTTGTGGGGCCGTGGGGGGGGGGGGGGGGGGGGGGCCGGGGGGGGTGGGGGGGGGGGGGGGGGGGGGGGGGATGGGGATGTAGAGGTACAGGTTACTTTGCCCAAGGGGGATATGGGCGCGAGCGAGAGGTACTTACTTACTGCTGTAAGCGTTTTGGCTTCATGGAGGATGATGGGGATGGGATGCAAGGGGGATTACATGTGCACGCTTACTTCCCGATTAGTGGTATCAAACGAACAAAGGGAGACGGACGGGGGGAGGGAGAGGTGATAATGGTATTGTATGAAGGCCCATCTGTACCCCAGACACATGGCCCTGTGCCGTCCCTGTCCTCTCCTCCCTCCTGCACCCCAACCAACCCTCACCATCCCAATCCCCCATCAACCACCACCTCCTCCCAAAGCAGCAATCCCTCCCTCCCTCCCTTCCTCCCTCCCACTCCTCTTCCTCCTATAGCGTGCTTCCCTATGTATCCTCTAGCCTCTAGCCTCCCTCCCGCGGGATCTCGGAGAACCACCACCACCACCCACCACCTCGCGGCTCCCGCCCACGTTCAGCCAACAAAGCCACCTCGCGCGCTACGGCGTAAGTTTTAGTGGGTTGGGGGAGAGGAGACGGGGAGACGACACCACATACAGTACAGTACAGTACAGTACGTACTGTAACCTCACGCATGGCTAACAGTACCAAACAAAAAACCTTGACTCTCTCTCTCTCTGATCGACCCCCTTTATTCCCCTATTGGAACCGAGTCAGGGTTTTGGTACTTAAGCCATGTTAAGCCCATCTTGCGCCATGCGGGACCGGGGGGGGGAGGGGGGAGATCCGGAGGATTCCAAATACTTTTTCTGTCCCTTGCTTGCTTGCTTGGTGGAGGGTGGACAGGGATGGGGGGGGGTGATCATCATTCAAGTGGGAGAGGTGATCGTGGAGTGTGAAGCTGTGATGGGAGTGTGAATTGCTGTGGATTGGTGACACGGGGGCAGTAGTGGGAGGAGTGGGATTAGGTGATGTGGGGTTGAGGTGATGGGGGTGCGCTATAGGGTGATGGGGAGGTGATGATGCGGGAGTTCAGCAGCACCAACACCAGCAGCGTGGAATTGAGGGTGTAGATAAAAACCCCCTGTGAAGTAACAGTTTTTGGCCTCAGAACTCGTGGTTGAGTACCTGCTTCCCCTTCACACAGTCCGTGGTGCACTGCGCACTGTCCCAATATCCCCCACGCCGACTGACTTCTCATACATGACAGGTCGCAAGCGAAGTGAACGTGCTTGCTCGCTGGTCAACTATCATGGACATGGCTGGATGTATGGATTGGCCCTAAACAGAACAGGGTTATTACTCCATCGAGGTCCGAGGGCGCGAACTATTTGCTCTGCTTGCTGCACGCCCATCGGAGCGGAAGATCATTTAGTCTGCACTAGCACGGTACATACTTCCATTCCAGTAATGGGATTCCCGCGCGTGGGGTGCCCTAAGTCACGTATACATGGCAACTCTCTTTTTTCCCTTTTCCTTGACTAGGGTGGGTAGGGGGATTCCAAAAGGTTAGTTAGTACTGTGGTGGAAGGGGAGAGGACAGCAGCGGAAACCTGGATGCGCTGCGCTACGCTGTCGCTGTGCTTCGCAAGGCTGGGCGGAATGGGGAGGTGGGCGGGTTGATCTCCGAGAGTGGGGGGGCCGGGCAACGAGGCGTGGACGTGGGAAGGGCGTGTCATATTGAACTAGGAGGTAAGTAACGGTACGGAAGGTACTAGGGATGCTACCGTAGGATTGGTGTTAGTAGGGATAGTCGTCTTAGTAGAGTTAGTAGTGGTTAGTAGCATTAGTACCGTTAGGTTAGTAGGGTTAATATGGTTAGTAGTGGCGTTAGACTATGTGCGTTTATTGATGTACTCCGTGCTATTGTTTTGTATGTGGAAGGTACATCCGCGGGATTCATCGACGAGAAGCAAAGCCCGTGAAGGGGAACCACTCACAGGCACAGGGACAGGGAACATACTAGACCCGCTCCGCTGACTGGGCGAACTAATGGGTCCGTGCAGGGACGGCGTGGTAGGCGTGGCTGTAAAAGTTCCCGGGCGGAGGGGTATGGGTATGTGTATGGGTACGGTATATTGGATGCCGTACCCAGTATATGGAGAAAAACTACGTGTACTGTACTCAGCCAAGGTCTGGGACTGGAAAAGGTGTAAGTAAGGTTAGACGGACCCGCGTCTCTTCCCATGATCCAGAATCCCGTCTCCACACCGAGCGAAGAGTCGGGGTCGAGAGTCAAACGAGCATGGGAATGGGGCCGATCTCAGCTGGACAAAGCGTCGTCCGTTCGGAAGACGTTGGGATGTTTTGTCGATCCCCTTGGGCCAAATCGGGGGACTATGCCTAGGAGGGGAACGCACCAAAGGGGATCATGACGGTATCTCCCTTGCTTCATTGAGAGACAGAGATCGCGCGCCCATGCCCATGGTGTGCTTCTCCCAGATCCAGCACGAAGCGCAGAGGATCACGCCCATCATGGCTCGCGGGCCCCACAAGGTAACGGAGGAGGCTTGTCGGGACGAACCCATTTGGCTCGCTGGAGCGGGCTCTATTGGCGAAATATGGGGAAATTCTGTCTGTTGTACTTCACTCACCCTGTGCCGGCCACAGACAGACCCGGTACAGTGCAGGCGGTACAGAGACCGACCATCAAGGTGTCTGTTTTACCTCTCCTGTCAACCACCGCATCTTTCCCTTGCCTGACCGTGGTGGCTCCGCATCGACAGTACCAAGCAATTCACCTGAACCCAATAGATCCGGGAGTCTCTCGATGCGGCACGAAGCCGATGAGATGGGCCCCTCCTCCCCCGTACATGCACCTCAGCGTGGTCCGAGAGCACGAAACGGGACGAGGAAGGCTCGACTGGGAAAGAGATCGAGGGTCGTGGAAGCTGGATTGGGGGTGAGGTGACACGGTTGTCTCTCTCTATTTGACATCACGGCCCTCGGAGCACCAATGAGGTAGCCGGGGAGCAGTGTGACATGCGAAATGCAATGCGGTGCGGAATCTTGACCGGTGAGGAATCACACCTCAGGTAAGGTAGAGATCGGGATCGTTTGTGCGCATGCTTATGCTTGGTTGCTGCTTCCTTGGTTGCTTGCTTAGTCACCAGCTTGCTCTTCACCGATGCTTGGGCACACTCTCCTCTCCTCGTGTCGGTGGGGGGCTTGGGTGGTCGTGGCGATAATAGGCAGAAGAAATTATTGACTGTGCTGTATTATGAAAATGATAGATTGCGTGACGAAGCAAACGGCTGTGGCGAAGCTCGTGGCCCTCTATCTACTCGGGCGTTGTCAGGCTCCCAAGCCGCCCATCCCATCCCACAGCATTTTGACCTCAGGCTGGCTTTCAAGCCCATCCCATCCCACCACAGCATTTGTTGACCACCAGTGAGCCTCTTCAGCGGTATCGGGCTCCCCTCTTGGCTGAGGGGGGACCAACGTGGCTATCTTCAGGGTAAGGAATATGGTGCGGAAGAGCATAAGCAAATCGAATGGTGAGGCGGACTGGCACAACCGTGCATAAGCCAACCACAACGAATCTCGAAATCGTCGGTGACGTCTGATTTGCTGCCCGACTTTCGAGTCCTGTAGCAGGCTAGCCAGTGATGTCCACCATCAAACCCTCCCCCCCGCACCCTCAAATTCTCCCTCGACGACCACCAACACCACAGTGGACAGTGTGGACAGTGGATGGACGGGGAATAGTCAGGCTGGGGCCGGGGTGCCACGACGATGCGAAACTTCGCTTTTGTTGCCTGGAGATATGGGTGATAGAGGTCACTCAGCGTGCCGTGTGAGAGGAGACCAGGCTGGGTCTTCTCGCCCAACCGGTGTGGTGGTTGATGCTCCCTGTTGGGTCGAGGATCGCTGACATCCAACCCACTGATCCCACGGGCCCTGCAACTCTCTGAATGTGATCCTACCACCATGCATTAAGGCCCTTGGGAGCCACACACCGAAACCTCGAGATTCAATCAGAGAGCCGCCCTGTCTTGTTGATACCCATACCAACCATACATACCCACGAGCTTACACAGCCTCACACGCTTTATCCTCCTCAGCGCCTTACATTACTTCGCTCCCCTCTGACCGCCGTCCCTTTTCGAAATTTATTCTCTTGCGAACCACCTTGAAAGGCAATCACAGACGCCTCAAACACGATAGCCGGTTAGTGAGTTCAGATGAATATATTTTGTTGATTAAGATCTTCACTAACACGTTTGTGAGGCTGCAGAATTCCTCCTCTATTATCTTCAGGCCCACATAGTTTGTTCTTCGCAAACCGTCATGATGTCGACAAGCTTCACTGGCAATCCCATACCCGGGCAACAGCAACAAGAGAGACAACAACAGGATCAGGAACAATGGAGACGGGAGCTATTGGAATTACAGGCTCGAATCAGTGCTCAACTGGCCGCATGCCCACCGCTTCCGGCCGCGTCGTCCCAGCCCACCATGTCCACCGACCGCCCGCCGATACACCGCCGACAACGCTCTCAGAATGAGATCTCGAGGTCTCTATCCATGGCTGGAAACACAAGCCGCGCTGCCTTCCCGGTAGGATGATGCTCCCGGTTCACGATTGACCCTGTCTTGGTTCTAATAGCAACTAGGGACGAAACCATGTGGGATCTATGGGGATGTCGAGGAGCGTGTCACAACATTCTGGAGGCCCTGTGGCCATGTCCCGGACCAAGTCTATGGGAGCACCGCCGTCTTCGATGTCGAGGTCCTTCTCTAGCAGCGGACGCACTGCCCCCGGCCAGCAGATGACGGGAGGCCATCCGAGCTCAGCCGACATCGACGCATGGCAATCTCATCAAGATGGCCCATACACCTATCAGCAATACCATCAAGCACAGCCGGAGCTAGCACAGGTCCCGGAACTGGACGTCGGCGAGGATCCCAGCAACTACTTCTCGCGGAGAAGGACGCCCTACCTCTCGGTGACGACAACGGACTTTCCCCCGAACAACTTCATGATCAACAACCCTGCCCAGGCCAGATTATCACCATCAAGGCGCAGTACATTCAGTAACCCAGCCCCGAATACTCCGAGCAGCACGACGCTAACAACGGATAACACATTTGTAAGTGATATGAGCCGCCAGAGCAGCACATGCAATGAAGCTCTTCAGAGCTTCCAGATGATGAATGTTCACTCGAATACTTCTATGTTTTCTGATATCAGCTCCACCGACGATGCATTCTACAGCGGCTCGACGCAATACTACCCGCCATCCGACTTAAAGCAGGTATCCTCGAGCGAAGAGCAGAACCTTTTGCTGGCTGGTGCTGGCGGGGCTGGCTACAGCCAGCAAGCACCTTACCCATTGTTCGCTCCTCAGAAGATGATGTCTTCAACTTCGAGTCGTCACGTGGAACGTATGCAGCGGACAGAATCGACCGACAGCAATATATCATCCTCATCGGCCTCCAGGTCTCGACAACAGCTACAGAGACAAAACCAGCTCGCAACCAACCGCAAGTTAGCACCAAAGGGCGGCAGCGATGACGATGAATCCCAAACAGTCTCACCGCTCGTCCGCATCAAGTCGAAAGACGGCCAAGAGGATAAGTTCGTTGCCCAAATCTCCAAAACCCCCTACCAGCGCCCCAAGCACGAACGCCTCCACTGCGACCTCTGCGACGACCGCGAAGGCTTCCGCGGCGCCCACGAGCTCGGCCGCCACAAGGACCGCCAGCACAAGGACATGGTCAAGAAATGGGTGTGCATCGAGCCTCTCGACGGCGTCAAGGACGAGTTCCGCCCCATCAACTCCCTCGCCAAGTGCAAGGCGTGCACCCAGCAGAACAAGAAGTACGGCGCCTACTACAACGCCGCCGCCCACCTCCGACGCGCCCACTTCGTGCCCAAGCCCCGCGGCAGGAATAAGTCGGGGAAGGCGGACGATAAGTCCGAGAAGCGCGGGGGCAAGGGAGGGGGGGACTGGCCCCCGATGAAGGAGCTGAAGCGCTGGATGAAGGATGTGTATGAGTCCTCTGATGTGGTGCAGCAAGATGACGACGAGGAGTCCGGCGACGAAGACGTCCTCCTCGCTGATCTCGAGGATCCGACTATGGCGACGCCGGCGAGTCAGATGGCTTTCGATCAGAGCTTCCTCTACCCCGTCGACGCCCCGATGTTCGACTACTCCTCCTCTGGCGGCTCGAGCTTCGTCACCCCCAACGAGGGCATTGACATGAACGACATGGGCGGCGTGATGAACGCCTCCTTCGCGCAGGGGTTCTCGCACCACGGCGAGTTCAACCAGTCGATGTTGATGCCCAGCAGCCAGCAGTCGAGCGAATTCGACGCCTCGATGGTGATGACTGCTGATGACCTGTCATCCTTCATCGACGCGCATCAACCCCACCATCCTTCTTTTGCTACACAGAACACCCTCCTCTCCCACCAGACTTTCATCGACCCAGAGCTCGCCTCTGACTTCCTCTCGTATGACGCGACTATGTAAGGTTTTTGTTGTGCAGGGGGTGCTTGGCTCAATCGTAGGATTGGGCGCAACGATGTGTCTGGTGTTTCTGCACCCATCTTCTGTTCTATCTTGTCCTACTTCTTGTTTTCTCTTTGTTTACCTTTACCCATTCGTGATGAAGTGATGCAGCGTGGTGAGCAGCTATTCATACCTCCCCCTTCCCCTTCCTCCAACATTCGTGTGTGTGATGAAGTTGGAAAGAATCAGGAAGGAAAATTACACATCTACACATCATCATCACTTGGAAGTCAAAACTCCTACGCATACCCCTCCTCCTTCATCACAAACTACACCTTTTTTTTTTCATCTTTCCTCTTCGAAACATGTCTATTGTTCGGGCCTCTTCTACATCATATTAATCGCAAAAAACCCTTCCTATTTTTCTATTTCTATTTTCTATTTATTTCCACTACTCTACTCTTATTTCTGGGTGTGGGGTTGGCGGGGCTGGGCTTGCAACGCACGAGAGTTGCATGTACATATGGTATCCGCAAGGTCGAGTCTGGGGAAAGCGGCGGCGGGCGCGATATTCTACAGTGGGCGGAAAACGACCCTTGATGATGGATCGATGTGGGTGTTTTTTTTTGGGAATGGCAATTTGGGATGGGCAATGTTCGGCTGGAGTGCGGGGGAGGGACGACGGCAAGGGGGGACGGCAAAGTTGAGTGGAGATCGAAGTGCTCGAATCTACGGTACGATATTCAAAGGAAATAATATTTTCTTCTCACGAAAGAAACGGACGGCTTTTTATGACGAACAACGTATTTTATTTTATTCATTTGGCAAAGCGAAGCGTGTGAAGGGCTGGTGGTAATTCTTGAAGGGGGGGATGTATAAATCGGTGGTTTTTCAATATCATAGCCATATTCATAATCATATTTCTGGTGTCACCTGTTTTCAAAAATAAATAATTATTTGATTCTATCTGTTTTTTGTCCGTCGAAATAAGATATGTGAATATTCCAGAAAAAAACAAAAATTATAATAGTGATCTTTCATCCCCATCTAAACCAAAATCACCGATTAACCCACACACTCCCTCCACGTAACACACGTGGCTATTCCAAGTATCCTAAGTAGAGTACACAACTCACGCCTTCCCCATCAAGCACAACGGTGCCCAGGCGGATTCAACGGCGTATTCTCACCACAGTAATCGACTGACAAACGGAACGGCCAACGGAGCCTTGAAATCATATCCCAGTGCCAGCTAGCCCTCTTTGCTTTTTCAAGAAAAACAAGCGGGGACGGCCTGCCTGTGCGGGACGGGGGTGTGATGTACGTACACCAGCTTACGGGGTGGCGAAATAGAATGAGATGAGCTGAGACGACGGGATGAGATGAGAGTCGGTGAACCAACCTAGTGCACCGTATGGTATATGTGGGGTGGACGGGCGGGACGCTGGATGGTGGGGAGCACGGTTGGCAATGCGTGGGGGACACGGCTGCGTGGGATGCGGGATGGGATGTGTGCTTACTACCCACCCCACTCCTCCTTACATACTCACCTCATCCAGTCAATTAGTTAGTTAGTTAACTGCGGTGTGTGTGGATTTCGGTGCTGTGGTGAGTGAGTGAGTGAGAGGTATGGTCGGGGGACTGGATTTGGCTCCCCGTCTCGTTTGTTGTAAGTCGAACACGTACTGTGCCCACCGTAAGCTTGGTGGAACGTGATCGGATCGCCTCTCTGCAGTGTGATCAATGGATGGTGTGGTTGGCCATGAGCGTGGGCTGCGCTCACCAATGCTGGTGCTGGTGCGAGGTGGTGTGTATGCCAGACAGTGAGACGTCGTTGCGAGGTCGGCGTGGGATGGCGATGCTGTGTTTAGTAGTAGGATATCAGTGAGGAGAGTGCACATCGAACAAAGGGGGGGTAAGGCAATTGTGTTACCCAAGCAGAGAATAACGATGGAGAAGGAGTATATGGGGTATTCACACCACAAAACCACCCTTAAAACCAGAAAAGTGATAAAAATGGTCCTTTGTCTACTATTATAAATATATACAGATCCCCCCCTCCCCCCTTCCCCCTTCCCCCCGCGCCGCCGCCGCCGTTCCATCCATCCAAAAAGCGCGGCGTGCGCGCGGTGCAGAACTAGCCATCAACCTGCATCGCGTGCCTCTCCCCCTCCCCACGTAAAATCGTAGTAAGAGGCTTAAAGGTCGTGGCCAACTGACTTGACTGACTGACTGGTTGGCCCTGCCTCCGTGATGCAACGCTGCCCATCGTGCAACCCAATATCGCGCCGAGCCTCACCCCCATCTTCCCCCCGGGGGTGTTTAAGCCTCCTATCTACCCCCCCATAAGACCCAGCTCGTCCCGACGGAGACAGTCTACAACGACCAACTCATGGATATGAAGACCGACGGTCTACCCCATCTCAACGCCCTCGACGCAGACCATGCAGACGCTCAATCCAACCCCCCTCACCAAGAGAGAGAGAGAGGGTCTCCCAAATAAACAACTCAATCCGCTTTGAAAAAACCCCAAGTACCGCTGAAACGCGCACCAAAACGCCTCCGCTGCCCAGACAGACCCTGAACATCAAATAAAAAAACCCCCCAACCCGGCATCATTCGCTCGCTCACTCAACGCCATTGTTCAATTTGTCGTCGTTCGCAAAAATCTACACACAACGTACGTACGTATCTCTCCCATACGCTCTGCTCATGTGAGCCGGCCCCATCCCCAGGGCAATCAGCCAGCCAGCCAGCCCTCAATCTAGATCAGATAGCCCAGCTCCCTCTCCTCGCCCTCACGCCCCACGCGATCGGCTCCCCCGTATTCGTCGACAGATTCGGGTGCTGGCGCGCCCACTCATGGATATACCTCTTCAGCGCCATCCACCTCGGAGTTCCCACGCCTACCGCCCCGGTAGCATCCGTGAGTCCCGTCCCAGGCTTGATGCCCACATTCCCCACCGGCGCCTTGACGTCGTCATCAACGCGCAGCTCGGCGGAGGGTATATGCGAGATGTGCGCGAGCTCTTCGTCGTACTCGCGCGCCAGCATCGGGTAGCCGAGGGAGAGGTAGTTGTACACCTGCGTGACGAACGTGTCGTTGAACTCGACGCAGATGGCGTCCTCGAGCTTAGCTTTTGCGACTTCGCCCTTGAGCCGCTCGTCGAGTCCGCTGAGCATGTGCATCCCGCGACTGGGAGTACATTGGTGGTATTTGGGCGCCGCAGTCCCAGCACCGTCATTGAGGTTCAGTGCGTTGAAGGGGTCGTCGCGCTCGTTGTCGGGGGTCTCGAGGAGATTGGGGTGGCGGTGGTGGGGGGCGATGCATTGGCTTGGGTCTTCGGCGACGCAGTAGCCGCCCCAGAGGCCGCCGCCGTCGTCTTTCTTGGGGGGTGGGGCCTCGATGCGTTGGTCGGTTTCGAATCGGGTGAATTTGGGGGAGGGGCACATTCGGAATATGAGGTCTTCTCCTAGCATGGGCGGGCTGGCAGCCTCGCGCATGACTTTCAGCTCCTCGTCCTTCGGGATAGCGGCGAGGATGCCCTTATCGTTGATGCCATTCGTCCAGAAAGGGTCATGGAAGGAGGGCTTGGCTGCCTCCTCTGCAACCATCCTAAACGTCTCTTCGGCCCGCATCCGTGCCAGCGACTCTTCATGTTGCTGGAGCTCTGCCGCCGTGAATCCAGAAACCGTAGATCTCTTCCGCGCCACCTTCTCATGCGGTAGTAGTATTGGACCGCTATCCTCATCCGACCCCACCTCGCTCTCGAGGTCATAGAAATGCGAGACAGGGTCGTGGAAGTCGCTATTCACGTAAGCCACCAACTCCTGCTCGCGCAGCTGCCTCTCCCGTAATTGTTCCTCGGCTTGCTCCGCCGCGAGCGTCAGTAGATAGCCCGTGTAATTCTCATCGCAGCTCTCCCTCGTGCGGGCCATCTGTAGGCGGTTCGAATCCTCCGAGGACCCGAACGACTCGGTCAGCGAGGGTGTGCTCTCCGCGTTATCGGCCTCTTCTTCCGTGGTGTAGGAATTCGAGTCTGAGAGCGGCGAGCCTATTTCCGGGTGGTATGAATTGTATCGCGTGCCCCGACGGGTGTTCGGGTGCGGCCTCATCGACCCCTGCCGATAAGGGCGGAGAGGCGGTGGTAAACTGCTGGCTCGGATGTCGTGTGGCGATAGTAGGTGCTGATCTGGCTTCGTCCTGGATCTCCCTCCTGACTGGTATGTGTGGTTCGTCCCAGGCGTGACGTCTGTTCTCTCTGGTGGTGTGTGGTGGACATCGTTGACTCGCTTTGACCGCCTCGTGGTTTCGATGAGTTGGGGGGCAAACCGAGGTCTCCTCCGCGGTGGAGACTCTACTACAGCCGGTGGAACGTCTTGGGTAGTCGTAATAAAGTTATCTTCCGCTGGCTTCACCGCTGTCGCACGGTTGCTGCGTCGGGTGGTCTCGATGGGTTGAGGTAGGAATCGGCGTTTCGGTGGCTCATCTAGCTGCACGCGGATAGTGGGATTGGAGTCTTCGCCCGCCGGGTCGGTGTCGTGGGTACTCGGATCAATTGAATCGATTGTGAGCTGCTTGTGGGACTTGAATGTCGTCTCTATGGGAATCGGTAAGAATCGACGTCGCAGTGGTGGTTGGGTGGACATTGAGAGTATGCCAGGCCTGTCGAGGACGCAAGGAGAGGAGGGACAGAACAGGGTGGGATAGAGAGATTAGAGCGATAGTGAACGGCGGTGGTCGAAGGAGGGGAAGCAGCAGCGAATATGTGATAGATAACATGCACACACTCTCCCTTGGCCTGTGCTGTGCCTTGATGAATATTGACCGCGCGCCGGTTTCAGGGCAAGAGGAGGAGAAGGCTGGTGTTGATAGGAAGCTCTTGACCCACGGGGGTGACGGTAAGTTGGAGAAATCCTGGAATAATTGTGGCTCTTGCGGCACATAACAACGCACAACACTTATTAATGGCCACAGGAAGCGTATAAGTAAGAACGGTAAGAGCAACGACAACAGTGAGAACAGTACAAAGTATAAGAACGGTCAACAGAATGCTTCTTGACTACTGGCATGGCTTGTATGTAATGGCGTTGTTCACTTGCATACGACAAACAATCATGTGGGCTGTGGGTTTTGGAGAAGGGGGGGACTTGTAGGAGTCTAGAGCCTGGAGTAGCCGCTGGAGTAGTGTAAGTAGCCTGGATAGTGGGTTGCGGTTGCATTGATGGGGCGGTTTTGACCCCAACAAAGACAGAAAAGAGGATCATCGTGAAGCTGATTTGAAGGGCCAAAAGACGGGGTACTGGGTTTATGGGTATGGGTACAGACGGATACTATATCTAGCATCTAATCTACATATGCCGAGTCATAAATTAAGTAAAATCTCCTAGTTACTGACACAGCAGAACTCGAGTTTTTCTGGAGATGGTCATGCTCGTGTATTGTACTGTACATATTGTCTCGTATTGTACGTGGATGAGTGATTGTGTGATATGATGTTTTAAGTGGCGATGAAGCCCTCGTCTGCACTGCGCACTGCACATCGTGAGAAATAGCGACTACTAGACTAGAATACTATACTTCTCCACGCCACCAATATGTATGTATATATTTCCACTCTCTTCTCACTCTCAAAGTTTTATTTTTACTCTCCCATATAAAATCCCCTGAATCCCCTTGCCACCAAGAAAAAGGCGCAACTAGTAGAAAGAGCAATAGTCTGCCGACTAGGCCCGGACGCTATGAGCAATAAGCAACCCGCGACTGGCTAGAGAGATAGATTGGGGAACAGAGCGGGAGAACCGCACTCACCGTATGAACCCGTATCGACTAAACTATCTAGATATACCAGACCGACTACCAGGGGGGAGGGTTCGCTGGGTTGTACCTTCCTTTCCCATACAAAAAAACCAACAAAACTTTTACAAATGCACCGTTCCGAGTAACAGCTAAGTATATCCCGATACACAATACCCTCCGAATGTGATGTGTGCCCATCGTCTCGTCCGGCATCGCACCAACGGTATCGCAAAGCACGAAACGGGATGGAGTACAAGCGGAGATCCTCTACTGGACGAGGGACGACGCTCTCGCTCTGATAACACCACCGTGCCATGCGGTGGCTTATCTTTGCCCACACACAACAGCGCCAATCATCCACTCTCACCCACAACCTGGAAACATCTTGTCATCGTCGTGGCTTCAACATCGTAACTCATTCGTAACTCCAAGTTGACATAGATAGATAGTGTGTACATCGGATCTACCTGCATACACCTCCAACCCCACCACATGTCTGACCCTCCCATCCTGTCTCATCTACCAAACAAAACGCTCGTGACCACCAACACAATTGTCTCTCCCACCTGCCAAACCCCCCCCCCACCAGAAATACGCCTCGCTATGCTAAACCCAGAACGTGACACATGTTGCCAGCCTCATGACGAAAAACAGCCCATGTTTTCCCCCTCCCTAGTATTTTGCCCCTACGACTCCCGCGCGCCAACCATCGATTCTAGCTTCCCCGCCAAGACGCGGTGCTTCCTGATAACATCCACCCACTCCTCCGTGTCCTCGCCCTCCTCCTCCAGGAACGTGAGGATCATGCTGAAGTCCCCGCCCAGCCGGCCCAGACTGGCCGCGCAGTAGAGAACCTGCGTTAGTAAGCTGTCGCGCGTCGCGCGGTCCTGCACGTTCGGGAGGTACTTCTTGAGCGTATCGAGGAGCACGCCGACGAGGTGCAGCGGGAACGTCGACAGCGACGACGGCAGGGGCTGGAGCATATCGCTGTCCCCCTTCCCCTTGCCTCCCACGCCCTCCACCTCGCCCTCCGCGGCCGCCGGGAAGATGCTCCGGAACATAGAAATGATAGCGAAGCTCTGCTCGCGGAAAATCTCAATATAGCGCTTTAGATAGCGTTCCGTTTGCTGACCCCCCGACCACGCGGTGCTCGGGTCCTTCTTCGTGGCGGACGAGGCGTTGTTTGATAGCTCTTGGTCTGCGAGTTCCCGTAGCGGCTCCAGCGCACCAAGCATGGCCATCAGGTTGGCGAGGCGGCAGACGAGGAAGAGGCCCCCGAGGCTGCCTTCGTGGCTGCTGCCTACTTCGGAGCCGGGTGTGTCGAGCTCGGGGGCGATGCGGCGCAGCCAGCTGATGGTGCGCATTGCGGCTGCGAGCTTTAGACCTTGTGCTTTTAGACTTGATATTAGATTCGTTGTCATGGCTTGCATCTCTTCTTCTGCCTGTACTGTGACCGACGACACCAATCGTGATTCCGGGTATAGTCCATGTAGTCGCCGGATGTGCGCATTTAGATCTAGCGCAGAGGCATAGTTGATTGTGGCAGATGAAGACGTATTGTTTGTCGAGCTAGTTGCGCCAGACGTAGATATCGCCGAGGAGAGGAGGGTGGGGAGCTCGAGGACATCACCCAGGCGGTCCGAATTGCGGGAGAGTAGTAAGGCCTTGCGCCGCCTGTCTAGGATGGCATTCTCTGTGTTCTTGTTGTAGGTTGTGGCGAACCGAAGCGCCTCTTCGTCTAGCTTTGGTATGGCATCCTGAAGCTTCGTTGTGCTCTCCGCTATAGCTGGGAGAGTAGTCTGTAGTGAGGAGAGGTGGTCGGAAGAGGCTATGACGGCCTTGTGCGACCGCGATGAGAGGGCTTGGAGAGATAGCAGCAGTGAGTGGGATGTTTGCGCCAGCGATTGGGGCTCCGTGTCACTGAGTGAGGATAACGGGAGGGTCGTGAGCCTGGTAAGGTAGGTGGATGTGATAGGGTCACTGGGCGCCCTCAAAGACGCAGACGAAGTCTGGCCAAGGTGAGGAGCCAAAAGCTCATAAAGAGAGTCAGACATTGCCGTGGCATGCAAGGGCCCAGACCAGCATCATATGAGCTTATTGGGCTTATTCAAAGAATATTATCACGAGGTAGCCTTGTGGAAGCAACGTGGAAAGGAAGGCTGTCAAGGTTGCAGCACCGCCTTTCTTTCAGCCTCGGCATCCTCCGTTTAGGCACGAGGTCCAACGAAGGCGCTTGTGTGGGGCGATCACCCCAGTGCTAGCTATGGTCATCGTGACTACTGCCCCAACGAATTCAGACTGCGTTGAACTCTCTCACAGTTCATCGCGTCTGCCTTCGTAGGCCTGCGCCCCTCTGACTGTAAATAAGAAGCTTCGTCGCCCGACTCTCTCTCAAAAGCCTCATCTGCGACCTACCGAACCGATCTGGCACATTCCTTAGAAACCCCGCGACGATGCGTGACTTCATACCCCCCATACCCTTCCTAGCGAAGGCGATTACTCCGTTCTCAGAGTATATCGGCGCAACAACACTGCCTCTGCACATTCACGAGGTCGTCATTTCATATTTCGCATATACTTTCATCAATAAGAAGGTCGCACCAGCCGTATCGACATGGCTCTTTCCCCAGAAATATCCGGCGCTCTCGGCCGAGAAGAAGTTCAACTGGAACGTCCATGTGGTGTCGCTGTGCCAGAGTCTGTTGGTTAACAGCACGGCTCTCTATGTCATCTTGACTGATGACGAGCGCAACAACATGACCTGGCAGGAGCGGGTTTGGGGCTATACCGGGGCGTCTGGGATGGTTCAAGGTTTGGCTACAGGGTACTTCCTCTGGGATCTGGTTATCACTATCCAAAATGTCAAGATGTTTGGCCTGGGAATGCTGGCGCATGCCGTCAGCGCCTTGACGGTGTTCTCTTTTGGCTTTGTAAGTAATCTGGGAGAGCTTCAAGGTGCTGCGCTAACGAGATTCCTTCACAGAGACCCTTCGTTAACTACTATGCCTCGACATTCATCCTTTACGAGCTCTCCTCGCCGTTCCTGAACTTCCACTGGTTCTTTGACAAACTGAACCTGACCGGATCTCGTCGCCAGCTCGTCAACGGCATACTGCTCCTCACCACCTTCTTTGGCTGCCGTCTATGCTGGGGAACATACCAGTCTCTGCGCGTTTACCAGGACATGTGGATGGCATTGCACCACACTCCTGGCGACACTTACGGAAAGGTTGACGCTCCCAACCACGACGAAATCATGAAGTACACGAAAGAGGAGTTCATCCCACTCTGGCTGGCAGTCACCTACCTCGGAAGCAACCTCGTCCTGAACGCACTGAACTTCTACTGGTTTGCCAAGATGATCGACGCTCTGCGCAAGCGCTTCGTCCCCGCCGAGAAGGCCAGCTCGAAGCCAAAGCTGGCCATGACTGGCGCTAACGGCACGGTGAAGATCGAGGCCGATGAGACTACGGTGCGCCGCAGAAATGTGCCTCTCTCAGAGGCAGATATCGTGCCGATTCCGTGAAAGGCTCGGGTGCTCAATATAACCAAGCTATGATGGCTCATATTGGATATGAGATTAACGACGTTCGGCCTCCTTTTCTTTTTGGAACGACATAGTTCAGGGTCAACGGTGTAGTATACAGAGTCGCGGGAGGGTGATGGAAGGGTACTCTGTTGGGAGCGAAACGGCACAGGGAGCAGAACGAGCTCCCTGCTTTTCTTGTTTATACGTACAGTGGGTTGAGGATACTAGAACCTATAAGATCACGAGTATAAATACATTTCTACCAAACACTATTGAAATCTACGATCCATACCAATAATTAGGGATATTTACTTTTCTTCTAAATATGATATTTACAAACCATGTGAGAAGTTACTGAATGAGGCCATTTCAAGTGCAGTTGTTTGTGGGGATCCTCTTAAAGCTCAGGGAGGCAAGGCTGACAACTACCGAATGGGGCGGGGCTGGTGCTCGCTTGCCAAGCTCTCTGAACCTCATGGTAGCCTCACGCCTTACACGCAACGAACCCTGGCGGCTTGCTTCACAACCACAACGTTTTAGGCCTCAAGGTAATCTAATCTAGAGACTATTGCGACAATGGCGTCTGCCAGCTCTTCCCAAGTCGAAAAAGAGGTTAACACCTTGCTCCATCAGCAAGAAGACTCAGCCAAACATGGCCGCCCAGCAGACCCCGAAGCCGTCGACACCATCATCACCAAACTCTTCACCTCCAACATCGGCAGCATAGCCATCCGCGAGCTCAGTCAGCGCCTAATCCTCCTCGTTCAAACCCCCGGCTTCGTCCTCAGCGACCGGATCGAAATATGCACCACCCTCCTCGGTAAAATCGAACAGTATCAAGCATCTCAAGAAGAACAGATCGCTGAGCTCCGCATGATCCTCGCAAACACCTACGAAGCTCTCGAAGACTTCCACTCCGCGGCCCAAATGCTCGCCGCCATCCCGCTCAACTCCTCGCAGCGCAAGATCTCCTCAGAAGACAAAGCCGCGACGCTAATCCGCATCGTACGTCTACACCTCGAATGCGACGACCCCACCTCCGCCGAAACCTACCTCAACAAGTTCAAGAACATCATGCACGAAGTCACCAACCCAACTTCGCTCATCCACTTCCAAGTCTCCCAAGCCCGTATCCAAGACTCCCGCCGCGACTTCCTCGCTGCCGCAAAGGGATACGAGGATATCAGCCACGACCCCTCCATCGGCGAAGACGAGCAGCTCCACACCCTCTCCATGGCACTAAAATGCGCGGTCCTCGCCCCCGCCGGCCCCGCTCGCTCGCGCGCCCTAAAGCGCCTCTATAGCGATGAGCGCGCGCCGCAGCTGGAGGAGTTCGCGATCTTGGAGAACATGCACCTGCAGCGTGTGATTGCGCCTGCTGAGATTTCGAAGTTCGCCGAGGGACTGCAGGAGCACCAGCTCGCGAGGATGAGTGATGGGTTGACGGTGCTGGATCGGGCGATGTTTGAGCATAATCTTTTGGCGGCGAGTAGGCTGTATGCGAATATTGGGTTTGGGCCGCTGGGAGAGCTGCTGGGGATTGGGGGCGAGAAGGCGGAGGAGATGACGGCGAAGATGATTGAGCAGGGACGGTTGGGGGGGAGGATTGATCAGATTGAGGAGGTGATTTGGTTTGAGGGAGCGCGCGAGGGGGGAGGGGGGGTGCTGAGGCAGTGGGATTTTAATGTGGAGGGGTTGGCAGAGGGGGTGGAGGGGATTATGGGACAGTTGCAGGCGAAGCATCCGGTATGTGAGATTTGAGTCCTGGGAAAATACTGATGAGCTAACTGGGGTGTAGGAGTTTGTTGTGAAGAATCTGGTGGTATGAGGAGCGGGGAGGCTTTATGATGGAACGACGGCAGCATTAGAGTTACTGGGAGTTTGAGCGGGTGCATTACGAGACTGGATGACGGCGTCTGGGGTACTGAAAAATTTAGCATTTATCCACAAGAATCAACCTTTTCATGAGGACTGTGGATTCACCAAGATATGAGCGAAAATAACCATGAAGTTTGGAAACACGTCGAGGTTGTAAACCAACAGCAGCTTGATATCTATAAATCACGTGATGTGTGTCCGTTGTCCGGTCAGCGTATTTACAGTGGAGAATTGACCCTGTATCAACCCATCCAATCACCTCCCCCGACCACCCCGTCGCGGACCTCGAATTCCACGCGATAATTTTGTCCTCCCCCCCCGAAACCTCTAATTCCATTTACCCCAATAGCGACAACCTTTCGGCCATGAAGAGGAGAGCTCATACGCCGTAACCCAGCATTGAACTTACTATATAGCTCTATACTCGCCCAACGACAACGCGACGCCCGCCCGATATGGCAACCGCGTCCCCAACACCACTGGGCTCAAGCCACTTCGGCAATCAGCAGATGCGCCGACCTTCGTCGAGACAGGCCTTACGACAGGTCCCACCAGCACGACCGACTTTTGTGCGGAGAGAAGCTGCTGCGGCGGCGAATGGGAACCTGGCAGAACAGCTGCCGACTTCTAAGACGCGCCGCTATTCCGATCATGATAGCTCGGATGACGACCTACCTGTGCCGATGAAGTTCAGCGCCCTCACGAATGCGCTGTTGAATGATGAAGCTTCAATGCTTGGCTCTGCTTCACCAGCTTTAGCTGCAAACGAAAACAACCTGTCTGGCTCAACGGCAGTCGCGCAGAGACATACATATACCGCCGACCCCCCAGCACACGAACAGATGGCCCGAGAGCGCACGGCGTCCCCGGCGATGGTATCTCGCACCCACAGCCCATATCCCCGACGAGTAGTACGCCTAAGTGGCACCCCCGGCTCAGCATCCCTTCGCCGGACGACAAGCTTGTCGAACTCTGTGAGAGCGCCGAGTGAGCAGGTGCCGTCGAGACCGGGAAGCCCACTGGACTTAAGTACACCAGCACCATATCCGAGGACTGTACGGATACCAATCACAGCCTCTTCGAATCATGGATCGTCGTTTGGATCTAGTGGACGGGCGTCAAATCGTGTTGGCTCTGGATCGGGAGCGCGATCAGCGGCGCTGGAACAGGAGGAGATGGAAGACCCGGCTACGATTGCGAGGCCGTATAATGCTACTAGTCTGGGCAGTGTCACGAGATATGGGAATTCGACAGCGAACAGAACGAGGTATGGGGAGGAAATGGGAATGCAGAGTTCGATGAGAGTGAAGCGCCTCGGAAAAGCTGGTAGTTTCTTGAGTGGCCCTGCAAGAAGAGGCAAGAGGAGACAGAGTGAGGAGGAGCAGGGTCCTGGGCAGGATGCTGAGGGTGCGGAATCCGCTTTCTCGAGCCAGGAACGCCAGAGCCAGGAGCCGGAGAATCAAGCAGCGGAAGGCCATGATGCTGGGAGCGGGGAGGCGGCATCGAGTCAGGAGTCTGAGGCGCCGAAATCGTCGTTTTATTCGGCTTCGCAGTACAGGGACTTTGCGTCTGGTAGCCCTATGAGTGGGAGGGAGGCATTAAAACAAGCCCGTCCCTCGCCGCCGATGGCTGTGTATAATCGCCCTGCGGATCCTGTTGTTGAGCAGGCCAGGCCTCCACCGTCGGACAACGCACCACCCGCTCAACTTGCACAGCCTGTCTTTAAGCTTCCTGCGCCAAGGCCGGAGATGCCATCGAGCCATGATCAGGAAAATGAGGCACCTCCCACTTTTAAGCGCAATAAGGCACCGCCATCGGTGCTTCTTGATAAAATCGACAAAGTCCCTCTACGCCCACAAAGCTCGGATTTGAGCGCCATGCGTGGTACTGTCTCTCCAGTGCGCCAACCACTAGCTGCAAGATCCCAAAATACTCCGCGCCGCCCTGCGCCGCCGCCCCCTAAGATGTCGCTCTTGGAAACTGCCACTGCTACGGCGGGCGCGGCGACCACCTCGCATTCGTCTAAGAAGAGGAATAATATCAGAGTTAATGGCAAGAGTTATACGAGACTGGAGATTTTAGGGAGGGGTGGCAGTAGTAAGGTGTGGAGGGTAATGGCGGAGAATGGGAAGATCTATGCTTTAAAACGCGTTAGTCTGGAGGATGCGGATGAGAATGCTGTGACAGGTTATAAGGGAGAGATCGATCTATTGAGGAAGCTGGAAGGAAACGATCGTGTAGTAACGATATTGGACTACGAGATGAACGACGAGAAGCAGATGCTGAGTGTGGTAAGTCCCCCTTCTCCCCCCCTTACAAGCACAATTTTTCTAACCCACACCTCACAGCTCATGGAGATGGGCGAGCTTGACTTCAACCGCATCCTCAGCCTCCGCTACAACACCGAGGACGCCGTCTTCGACCCCTCCTTCACGCGCTACTACTGGCGCGAGATGCTCGTCTGCATCGCCGCTGTCCACTCCCACGACATCGTGCACTCGGACCTCAAGCCCGCCAACTTCGTGCTTGTCAAGGGCCTGCTCAAGCTCATCGACTTCGGCATCGCTAACGCCATCCAGACAGACGAGACTGTCAACGTGCACCGCGACACCCAGGTCGGCACGCCGAATTATATGAGTCCCGAGAGTCTTATGGATTCTAGCGAGCTCCCTGAGAATAAGGCACCAGGAGCTATGCGGGGGCACAGCAGCGGGCCGAGAGTTATGAAACTGGGCAAGCCGAGCGATATCTGGAGTCTAGGCTGTATCCTCTACCAGATGGCCTATGGCCGCCAGCCATTCGCGCATATCTCCAACCAGCTGAGCCGCTGCCGCGCCATCATCGATTGGAACTACGCGATCGAGTTCCCCTCGCGCGGCCTCGGCGGCGTGACGCTCCCGCAGTCGTTGATTCGGCTGCTAAAGAGGTGTTTGGAGAGGGATCAGCATAAGCGGCCTACTGCTGCGGAGTTGTTGAGCGACCAGGATGAGTTTTTGAATCCGAGGGAGTTGCCGGAGGGGGCGCTGCCGATGACGGAGGAGCTGTTGGGGAGGATATTGTGTAGTGTTGTGGGGAAGTGTAGGGGGAGAGAGGTGGGGGAGGGGGAGGTGATGGGGGTTTGGGCGGGGGCGTATTTTGAGAGTTTGAGGAAGAATTTGGGTGCGTAGTGGAGGAGGGGGCGGATGTGGTGTGAGGATGGTTTATATTAATTTTGTGGGAGTATTGTGTTGGAGTACAGTTAAAACAGGCGTTTTGACTTGGGATGGGAGGGAAGCGTTTAATGGGTTCATGAAGCGGAGTGCAAGACTCCAAACTGGAGGCTGCACCTTTTTATAGCGGATTTTTTTATACCCTTCGAAATTTTATATGTTCTTCAAACGTAACGAGATGTTTTATATGTTGTAAGCCGTGCCTTGTATTGCGTATCATTGAGGGGAGTCTGGCTATTTACGCAAAACACAACAACAAAAAACCAAAAAAACATACAACAGTAGGTATTTGCTAGTAGTCACCCACCCAACTACTAATCTACCGATTTCAAGCAAACACCTGGATAATTTGTGCCATCTGGCCTAGTGGGTGAGCCTCGCTGCCCTTGCCCTTATTTTGAGATGGCGACCACCTTGACCACCTTGATCGCCCAAAAGTGGGTCTATTTTTGACGACGCGTTACACCGCGACATTGGATGCACGCAGGTGAGCTAGGTGAGTGGGTGAGCAAGGTGAGCAGGGTGAACAGGGTGAGCAAGGTGAGCAGGGTGAGCAGGGTGAGCAGGGTAAGTAAGGTGAGCTAGACAGGTAAGAAAGGTGAGTATAGCGGACCTAAGAAAATGGTATTTAACATGAGGCTACTAGCGGAGGAGATAGTGATATATTACACGCAGCTTATAAGATTCATGCCAAAGCTGTAGAAACAGTGCTTTAATAAGCTTTCTCCTGCTTAGGTAAGGAAAGTAGAGGTTGCGACAAAGGACTGAATTACCTTGTCTTAGACTGCGGGGGGATACAATGGAAAAGGGTTGAACAAGGCTTTTGGGCTATAGTAATTCTGTTATTCGCACCCTCTGCTATTAGGCAAGCTAATAAGGGTACAAAGTAATCCGCATATCTACGAATAATTCCTCTCCTAGACGTTGAAAATGCACTTAGTGACAGCTAAATAGAAATCTAAGATCGTAATCTCTAATAACTTCAAAAGATGTACATCGAATATGTAATAGCCCATTGAAGCTGTGCATACAAGGATATATAAAGTGGCTTTGCTAGCAAACATAAGTTAGTCAACCTGCTATGTGGGCAGCCTGTTCCATTCTCGTCACACCACCGTAATAGATCTAATCATGTCTAAGGATATCTATTTACCGATCACGTTAATAAGCAGATACCAGACCACATTCGCTCCGTGGCAACTTTCAGTCTAATTATGTATCTACTACTCTACAATTAGTGTGCTCTATATCAATCTGCACTGTACCCAAATGGCCAGAGATCGAGATCAGGTTGGTGATCCACTTCTCATGTTGGCTAGCGATATTTAAGTGTTCATGTACGATGGCATTATCTTATAAAGGCTATGTCCTTTCTCCAAATAGCCTACCAGAGCCTGCGAGCTCGTGATTTAATCTCATGGGCTATGATCTCAATCCTCACTTCTTTAGCGACTATGCTCGGGGCTGGCCGCTGAGCCTGAGTCCTTACACGTGCCTAACGGCGGAGGACTCCCGACGAGACGGATTTGGTTATTCGAGACTCTCTCGTGCCATCTGTTCGTTCCGCGCTGAGCTCCTTCTCGGCGACGACACGCCCAGCCAACGGCGGAGGAGTGTTTGAACATTTTCACACCTGCAGCCAATGAGATACCTGGCGGGGTGCGAACCGAAGGATTCTCCTCACTCTCCATCGCCGCTGTTGGGCTCACCGACATCCTGGTAAGTGCCTGGAGCTGCTTCTCCACCAATTCCTTAATCGATAAAGGCCAGCGTGGTACCTTCCCGGTCGTCTGGGCAGTGAGACCCTTTTGGGAGTTCTGCGCCGCCCACTCGATCACAATTGGTGAGATGTGTCGCATGAGTTCCTCGATACACCCGTTCGCCCTGAGCGCAGGGTTATCCCTAACCCAGGGGAGACCACCAACTGCAAAGCTCAAGGCTTTGATCAAGGCAGGTTCCTGTTCGTATAAAGTACTCTTCGGACCTGGCAACCTAAGCGTGGCAAGGTTCTCTTGTAATTGACCACCAGCTGCATCACGTACAGTGATCAGAATATCCCTCCAGGTCGGAGATTTAAACCTCTCCAGGTAGGTATCATCGCCAATATCCCCTCCGAGACTCCCCTCTAGCTGATCCAGTCGACCCTCTACAGTGGCGAAGAGATCCCGCTGCAGCTTGCGTGACTTGCGTGGGGCTTGGCTGTTATGTTCGATCGTCAAGGCCGGTATAAAATTTTGCCACAGCTGCGGCTTGTTATTCTCGCGGCCTATAACCTTGGTGGGCTCACAGTTGATCCACCGCGTGACGTGGGATATCACCTCTGACAGGATCTTCCCTTCCCTCCGACCTGTCCGCAGCAGGGCCTGAATATCAATATATTCCTGACCCGCATTGCCTAGGACGTATCGTGCGGCGTTGTGATAGTGGCCATGCTCGAGTCCTACTAAGAACCCCGACCGGCGATACAGATGGCCCTGATCGCTGAGGTTGGCTAGGACGTCGGTAGGAGCATTAGGGTAAAATAGATCATGCATATTAGAAGATGAGCATGGTCGCGGCAGACGCACCAGGGCAGCCCAATCGCTCAGGTGAACTGCCTTGTCTAACCCTCCAGACAACTTCGAGATCGTTTTCAGCACCTCATCAAACGGATCAAACCAGAACTGTCGCGTCGTAAGTATATCCCCACACAGTACGAACCAGACTCACATCATCAATCCGGAACCTGGCCATGTTATCCCATAGTGATATGTTAAACGTAGACCGCCCCACGCCTGTGCGGCACCACCTCGTAATCATATCCCGCCAGCTGTTGTTCTTCCAGAGAGTCACTAGGCGACGGATTGGGAACCCGACGCAGCCACTCAGGCCAAGTGTTTCTAGCATTTCCTTCTTCACTCCGGTACTAGACCCTTGAAAGAGGGTCTTATCTTGCTCCGCCAGCGTCGCGAGCTCCATCCAGATCTGGCCGTGATTGTCTGGAAGGGTATGACCGACCCTATTCGCGCGAAGTCGGGTTCTGATACGAGGCGGGAGTGTATCTGCAATGTTAGCAACACTGATTAATCGCATTCCGAGTTGTAAATGAGGGCCTACCTTTGTCATAGATGTCACAGATCCACCAGTGTGAGCCTTCATTCGGGTCTTCCTCCAACTTCCGCAGGAATGCCTTCACCGCCTCTACACGATGCTGCCCAACCATTATTTCTGCCCCACGCCCATTGACGGCCTCCCAGTCTTTAAAAAACGGCCAGGGAGGTGGCGTGCCCATACGGTCCCCTCCCTCTCCAAGGTGGTCTATCATCCTCTGGACTTCATCACGCGAGCATGCTATCAGTAAACGATTCTCTTCTGCCTCTCGTTGGAGTCCTTGCTCCATGAATATCTGGCAGAGCCTATGTACATGCTGGCTATTGATCGGTCGGTTGCTGCCTACGCTCCACGAAGCTGTGAGGGCAGCAATAGGGAACTTGGCAGTAATAATCCGATACGGTTCAGCTTGT
Source organism: Pseudogymnoascus verrucosus (assembly GCF_001662655.1). Lineage (NCBI taxonomy): Eukaryota > Fungi > Ascomycota > Leotiomycetes > Thelebolales > Thelebolaceae > Pseudogymnoascus > Pseudogymnoascus verrucosus. The sequence goes on from NW_017263684.1 coordinate 135,957, forward strand.
TGGCGGACAGACTTGGCACTTGTCAAATCCTCTGCTGTCTGATCGCCTCGAGCTCGCTTTAGAGGATGGTCTGGCACAGTGATCTTGCGTTTCGCCATGACAAGCAGGCAGGTCACAGGACCTGATGTGGCTCTTCCTATATTGTACAGAAAAAGCGACCGTACAAGGGTTATAGGTTGCAGCCACGGTAACTTCCGACTGCTACTTATGTGTTAAAGTCTATGTTGAGTAGAAAGGCGGTTCTACTTTCAGAACGAACTTTAAATGTTCGTTCTGAAAGGGGTAAAGGTATTCGGGTTATCTCGCCTACGCTAGTCTTGCCAAAAGGGGTCTAGTGTTACAGCTCTCAGAGGAACTATGGACTGGGTGTGCCATAGAACAAGACTAGCGCGAAATTAACACTAAACTAACACATGCTTCGCCTCTGCTTAGCCCACTCACCCCGCTCACCCCACTCACCCTGCTCACCCTGCTCACCCCTCGCCTCACCCTTCAGGCGGCAAGGGGCCGTGATTCTGCGCTATGCCTATTGGCACGATTGAGACCATTAATCTGATGTTACGCAAGCAATCCTCTGGCTAATAGTTAAATCGGTGCCATCTTGCCTATTGGGTGAGCCCTGCCGCCTTTACCCTTATTTGGTGATCGCGATCATCTCGACCACCTCGACTACCCAAAAGTGGGTCTATTTTTTACAACGCGTTGTATCGCGACAGTGGACTTTAACGCTGACTACTAAACGATAGGAGACACAGAGGTTTCTTCAGTTCTCACAGTTCCATCACGTGAAGTCCCCATAAAGAAGTGCCCTCGTGAACGTCAGCACCTTCTCTACGCAGTGCCCTTCCTTAGACGGGTACCTGCTAAAGGGTAGGTACCTTCTTTCAACGGTGCCTGCTATTTAGTCGGTACCTGCAATTCACGCGGCCACGAATCCGAGCAGTGGCCACACCTAAGCGCCGGAGAGAGGATATTAATATCCCACCTGCCTCCATCTCTTGGCTAAATCGGTGAGAGTTAGAGAGGGTCGAGGCATCAAGGGCATCAAGTACGGCGATTGGACGTGTGGCGGTACGTACCCCAACCCCGTGCATACTATTAGCAGAGCCTCAATGGGAATAGCGTCGTCGTGTCCAATCGGTGATCGGTCCGGGCCGCCATCTGTGTACCCCTGTTAGTACCCGCGTATTGCCCGTTGCCCTCCTACAACCCTCACTATTCTACTGCCCTTCCGCCGCATGTTATTTTACCATCTTACGATGTTCTGCGGCATATGGGGTACAGGTTTTAGCTGTAACATAAAGGTACTAACTAAAAGTTACTAAAGCTGTCTTAAAAGGGAGCTAAAAAAGGGTCGAAAAGGGTCGAAAATGCCCTGCATTAGCGACTGGTACAGCTGAACTAGAACTCTAGCTGAACTTACTGACCCAAATCAATCGCCGCCAATCTAGCCACCACCTGCCCTCCTGCAAATTACCGCGCGCGACAGCCACCGTACCGCCGCCTAGCCGCCCATCTCCCCCCGACCACCACACCGGTCCCAACACACCTTATAAGCCTAAGCCTTCCCCCCGGGCCCTACACCACTCTACTATACCTGCTGTGCAGTTAGTGCTACACCACCACATCACGAAACACACATAAGAAGCATTTGGCATACTGGCGCGCACACGCTCCCGCCTCTGCCACGCTATGTATCTGGGGGTCGGGCAACGGCGCTGCATCACCCTTGTCCTGAGCGCCTTCATCGCAATCGTTTTCTGCGCCTCGTACTGGCAGTGGTCCGGCGGCGAGCATGTGCGGCTAATCCCATCATTCCATGATGCCGATGTGGCCGGCGCAGGGAAGGGCGGCGTGCTGACGAAGCCGGGGACTGCGAAGGAGCTGAGCCCGGATGAGGTTGTGCTAGCCGAGTATGATGAGGCGCCTATACGGGAGATGTGCGCGAATTCGTCGTGGGCGGATAGTCGGAATGTGGTTGTTAACTGCGAGAGCCGCGTCGGCGGAGTCGGTAGGCCTCACCCTCAATCCATCCGTAGCTCCTAGCTAACCCTTCGCCCTTAGGCAACGTTCGCCAAGAATTCCTTGTCTGCGTGCGCCAGGCCATCGAAATCGGCGCCTCGCTGATCCGCCCCAACATCATGCTGCGATCTGAGGGGCTAATAGAATACCAGAACGGGCCCGTCCAGAACATGTCGTACCTTTTCAACCTAGAGCTGTTTGACGCGCGCCTCCGCTCCGCGTGCCCTTACATGCCTATATATAACGACCTTGCGGAGGTGGAGCACGTCGGCGAGATCGCGCGCGTGGACCGGCCACGGAACCTTCCGGAGGAGCAGGGCGTTCAGCTGTCGTTTACAGAGTGGGCGAGGTTGAATCGACAGCCAGAGGGCAAGATTACCGTTATTACCATGCCAAGGATCACGGGGCAGACGTACGTTCCCCCCCCCCCACCCATCTAACAACCCTTACTAGCAGGCAAACTAACCCCCCTCAGACCTGTATGCGACGACCCCTCCCCTTTCGTGGCCAACTTCGGCCGCCTCGTCGAGTTCCGTACCGACACCCAACGCCTCGCCTCCACCATCCTCTCTGCGCTCCTTACACGCTTCTCGCCTGCTTTCCTCCCCTACTACGGCCTCGCGAACAACACCTTCATCGGACTGCACTTCCGCACCGAGATTGACGCCGTTAACGTCGGCTATACTAGCTTCGAGGAGCAGACTGCTGCGTACCTGTCCTTCGTCTCCGCAACGCCGATTCGCGCCATCTACGCCGCGTCAGGGAATACGACGAGTCTGTCCCTTTTTGCGGTTGAGGCGGCGAAGCTCAACCCCCCTGCCACGGTAGTAGCGAAGGGGGATTTACTAGAGGGTAAAGACAAACAGGCGTTGGAGGCGCTTACGTGGGATCAGCAAGCTCTCGTCGATTACCTCGTCCTCACGAAAGCGGCGCAGTTCGCGGGCGTGAGCGATAGTTCGTTTTCCTGGGGCATTGCGTATGCGCGCCAAGTAGTGAGCGCTGAGGCCGGAACGTGTCAGAGTGTTGGCGGATTAGAGAAGGGGGTGCAGTTCCGGGATGAGCTATCAACGGTTTTTGGGCGGCCGAGGGATTGGCATATTAATAAGCTGTGGCCGTGAGGTGAGTAGGGGTAGGGGTGTATTTTTGTATGTTTTTAATGATTTGTTTAATATCTTAAGCATATTAAATTTTCTTTTATAACTCATTAACGCTCACTTATAGCCGTCTCTGTTACTCTTCTTATTTAAGTCTTATTTTAGTAAATAGATACATTATCTTAAATAGACCTAGAATAGCATGGGATCATTAGATACTAGATAGTAGAGGGTATCTGGACATTTGCAAAAGAACTGCGAATAACCTGATTTAATATCAATGCTGCTATACCGAAGAAAAAACACCTTCCTACCTCGTCGTTTACCTAAGCCCGATCTATACTACATGGATGACGACCTCGGCCGGACCGTCTTTTGATTCTTTCCAGCTGCTCCTCTCTGCGGTCAAGCTGCCTCATAAATCCCATTAGGACCCTGAGAACGCGACAGGGGCTGTCTAGGAACCTCGTAGAGACCTCTAGGATCCTCTGCAAGAGTCTGGGGAGGCGGTGAGAACTGATTCCATCCTCTACCCGCTACTGGAGGCTTATAGTATTCCTCGACTGGCGGAGGAGCTTGGTGGCCTAACGTGCATTGCCCGGTAGATTTCTTTTTAGAAAAATGTCTCCAGACAAGGAATCCCAGTCCACCGAGTACCAAAAGACCAGCAAGTGTCGCGCCGACTGCAATACCTGCAACTGTTCCAGTGGACGGTCCCGGGTGGGGGTTTGGTTCCGGCTCTAAAGTTGGTGGTGTTGCTGCTGCTTCTGTCGCTGCTGCTGCTGCTAATGATGATGATGATGGTGATGACGATGATGGTGATGATGATGTTGATGATGGTGATGATGATGTTGAAGTAGGGTTGACTGTGGGCGCACTCGTTGTCGACGACACCTTAGGGACAGTGATGTTGAAATAGTGGCAAGTTGTAATGATCGTATCGTCATGTCCGGCACCGAACAGTGTCAGATAGAATACAGCGTCATTGCCATTGCCATCGCTAGTCGCGAAATTGTAGAAGCTCACTTCCCAGTTGACACTTTTGGACTTCGTGTCAGCTGTGTCTCAGTCAGCTCACATACGACAAATGACCCAAAGGTCTTGGTTTCGCTTACATATAAGCACGTAGGCCTTCCTCGTCGCAGGATAGTCCTGCTGCAATACGAGGTCCGTTGTCTCAAGGTCTGACTGCCATTTAATGTTGAGGTTCATTCCGACCTCATATTTTGAATTGGCATCATAATTCCCAAAGGGTCCCCCACCTGGAGGTACTAGGAAATAGCTGTTGTTGAGGGCATCGATACTCGCACTGAACGCGGCGAGGAAGGTGAGCGGCCATAAGGAATACATAGCAAGTGCGGGATGAGGCAAAGTGTTTTCCTTGAAAATGAACATTTTCGAGTCAGACCAAAGGGAAAACTTCAGACGAGGAGCGGTAGGATACACATCCCCCGCTCCAGCCTTAGTTATTAGAATGAATGGTAAAGTCAGGCTGTTTCAGCAGGCGCTATGGATCAGTTGGAAATTGGCCCACTCATTGTTAACTTGCCAGTCAAGAGCGGCAAGGGCTTGGCGTTGGTCTGCAAATAAATGGGCGCTTATCAAGTCTTGCGGCCCGCCCCGCACCTATGCCCGCGCATCCACAGACTCACCAATATTGTGCCACCTGCGCCTGGGAAACGGGGAGCTAGGTAAAAGGCTCTTATAGGCGGACATAGATGAGATGGAGATATAGAAGGTAATGGAACAATGGTTACTCATACTGCAGCTTACCCTAAGTTTGCGTTTTGGGATACCGCAGCTTCTTTGAAGGTGCAAAGGCCTTGCGCCCGTCTATCCAACTTGATAGCGCAAGGGGACGCGGTAGTCAAAGCTTTCTAGATGATCGGCGTAGTACGTACTCTGTAGTGTGGCATCAAAACCATCTATGACACCTACTGTAAGGATCTTCAATGAACAGGGCAGTACGAGGTCACGTTCTTCAATCGTATACGCGTATATAGATCCTGTAGATTACAGAGACTGAACGCTGACCTAGCTCTGAAGGTCCGCGTTCCTACTATATACTACAGCTGCACGTGTTCTTCGGCCTGATGTTCCTCCGTCTTGGCTCTGCAACTCACGTGTTATAACTCCGCACGTGATGCGTTCGTGACACCTACTCTGAGTTTAGTGCTTCACAATTCAGGTTAAGTATCCGGAATATTTTGTCTCGCCTGTAAATCGAAATTATCTTATCAGGCTCATTACCGAATCGCCGTTCTGAGTATCACCGCAAGTACTGTTTCGATCGCGGATCTTGCGGCGCCCGCGTGTGACGGAAGGTCTAATATTACCAACACTAGAGGATATAAAACGGGAATCACTGAGGCATACTCCATCATGGGCCCTTCGGAATTTGCATCTGAAAAGACTGTCCGCGAAGATCGCCAGAGCTTCTTACTAGTTACCTCTAGCTCTATACCTATTATACCTTAGTCTGTACCTTTAGACCTTTTACCTCGTTCTTAGACAGTGTGAAGCTAAAGGCGTTCGTTCTTACTAAGTTAGGCTAGTAGAGGGCGTATAGAGAGCATGATTCCATGCTATACCTATTAGCATGATTAAGACTATTAGCTAGAGGATACGTAAGCAAACACCTAGATAATACTTAAATCAGTGCCATCTAGCCTAGTAGGTAAGTCTTGTGTAATGATGTACAGTTACGCTTACGCTACACCTTACTAAGCTAAAAAGACTACAATATTCCAGCTTAGCTAGAATACACGTAACACGCTATATATACTATAACGGTCGCATGCCAGCACCCCGTTACACCTTGCTGCCCTTGGATTTTCTTGCTTAAATACTTAATTATAGCAGGAAAGACATCTACTTCTACATGTCTTGTCTTACCTAGATAGAAAAGTAACAAAGGCATTTAAGTTAGTATTAAAAGTAATTACCGCTTCGATCTTTCTTAAGTAGACTTAAGCTTTATTAGATATGCGATAAGATACTAGGCTTAGTTAATTGCTACAAGACACATTTTTTAAGCTTAGATAGAACCCTAACGAGCTATTAAGAGAGTTCTTACTACTATATAACCTTTAATTAAGAAGTAGATGTAAATTTATAGCATTAATTGCCTAATTTAAGCGACTTCTTAGGCACTTATAAGTACAACTCTATCACAAAGACACGCGTATCAGTGAACATATCAGCATGATTCCCTTCTCTTTTATAAGGTAATATTATGTCATCCCCACTCACATAGATAGATTCTTTAGGCGTACATTTTCCTTTTGCTATGAATCTAAAAGCTTCGAGTGGCTTCAACACTTTTAGTCTAGATGGGATTCTGCTGTCCGTGCGCCAACCTGAAACTGTCGATTTCATCCACCTTACCCTTACGAACCGCTTATTCTAACGTTTCTCAATTGAAATTCCACTACTCTAATCAATTTCGAAGGCTTCGTGTGAGCCGCAGGCTAGCACCCACGTATTACTATGTAAACTATGGTAGAGGTTTTGTTATTAAAAGAGCCGTGAGCAGGCGCTCGCGAACACACTTCGCTTCCCGAACGCAGTTTGCCTCCTCCAACCCAGAGCAAAGCGAAAGCGATGGGTTAGTTCCAACGATTAAGGCATTAAATGAGAAGAAAAAAAATTTAAGTTAATAAATTTTAAATACACTTTTAAACTATCAAAAGTACCAAAAAAACTATTTAAAACACACAATTAAACTTAGCCCAGCTTGTAAGTAAGTGAAGAAAAGCGTTTAGTTAACTACTTAATCACCCTTCGGCGGGATTGGAGCACTCCACGCAGAACCGCGAGCTTTAATACGGTCGCGGTCTTCGAAAATCGACCTAGCGGCTGCAGGGTTGCCGCAGGCCAGCTCAGCTGGAGTCCAACATCTGCCGCTATCGCAGCAAGTAAGCAGGCACACGCTGCCAGGAACAGGGCAGTCGGCGATGGTGTTGCAATGAGTGCCGCCGCAGTTATTCGGTATGTTACAGTACCCCAAGCCACGTTCGTCGGGCTGGCAGACACAGTAGGTTTGAGTATTGCAAATACCGGCTCCGACACACTGAGCTACGGCATTGCAGTTGCTTAAGGGGCGGCAGATGCCCTTATCGCATTTCGAATTGGCGGGGCACTATGGTGGTCGCTTTGTTACTAAGGCAGAGAGTAGGTTGTCACAGATATTCAAACGTACAACTTTTCCACACGCACCGCAATTCTTATTGTCAGTGCTGGTCTCGTCACACTGGCCGTTGCAGAATTGTTCAGTTAGAGAAACCTTCTGTGGACCACAGATATAGCAGGGTCCTTGTTTTAGTGCGGCAAGAGCTACACACAGGCCGCCTCCAACGACGTTTTTACCGTAACTATCCAGGCACCATTTTAAGCAGCCGTCAATTAGAGTGCGATCCTCAATCACTAGCGACAGGGCAGTGGTAACTGTGTCTCTTAGTTAGGCAGGTCAAGGAAACACGAACGTAACAGATTATTTCTTGTAGGCTTACTAAAGAAGAGCAAAATGAAGAATCTAGTCATTATGAATTTAGGTCACTGTTAAGATGCAGATTCTGTTATGTGTTAATTGACAACGGACGGCCGTTTGCATGTCATGGGAGTGGAAATTTGGACTTTATATAAGGTAGTTAGGATTATCTAGATGTTAACGGGGACCTCAGGTCATCGATCGGTCAATGGTCTTTAGAACTCAACTGCTGTGACGTGACACAAGTTATCGATGGCACTGACACTCGGTCTTGGGTACCGTACTGGCATTCAGCTCTTGGCGCTATCACCTCTGGCATCGGGAAGTCCCATCGTTAACATCAATCTAGACGGGCCTGACTGAGCCTCCGTCATAACAACATCTCGATCTGCTCGATTTCCTTTCGCAGCTACCGTAGTAATGTTACCATGTGGAATGAACCGTCTTCAACTACTGCCGTATTGCGAAGGAAGATCATGTCACCATCATCACCACTACCACAGCACCCACCCAGGTCAGTCCAATCCCTTACAGCAGCCTCATCTCATAATCCCCATCCGCACAAAATTTTAAAATTGTGCAAAGTCCATACATGCAAGCTTACAGCATAACCCCGCCCCGCCGCGGCCGCGCCAAATCCAACCTCCATCCAATCCATCCCAATTCTGAATTTATGCTCATTCCGGAAGGGGGAACCGCACCCCCCGGTCAAGTGGTGTGTGAATGATGTGGTTGTTTCCTTTCGGGTAACAGGGCGTCAGTCAGTCACTAGAACGACGCTAGAGCCAATCACCCGGACGCCACTGCCATTTCAGGGGTAGTGCGCTGGTTGGTTCGATTTATGTTGTATGCAGGGCGAAGGGAGAAGTGGAGATGGGCTGGGTGGTAGGTTAGCTCTTCCCGTGACAGACAACAGAACAGTATATTAGTGGAACTGAGAACGTACCATTAGTAGTAACACAACCAAACCGGCATTTCTGTGGGGAAACTTGTAGATTAGGTCGACGGTTTTAGAATGACGTCGACGAAAAGATCAGATCGATTAGCGAAACGAAATTCTGCCCACGGGGAGTTGGAGTTGCGAAGTTTGCCTGAATCACTCGACTTTCGACCCAGCCGATTGTGCTAGACCAATCAGGCACGCTAGATCATTTGTCCCGCACCTTTCTGAACACATTTTGGCTCTTCCTGGCGATCTGAATCTGGCAATCTGGCGATCTTTTTGGCTGCTGCCGTGCAGATTCAGGCTCAGCGATGATCAATCTACCTCGAGAGACTTTGGAATTTGTCATCCGCATTCTTCCTAATAGAACAGATAATTCTTCAAATCTTCTGCAATAAGTATATATGTTGTGTGAAATCAAGCTTTACAGCTGACGGTGCTCCCCGCCTATCTTCCGACCAAAATACCTTCCTCCCTTCCCGCCTCCTTTTTGTCCTCCAACACATCAAGACCCTGCGCATATGTCACAAGTCATCGTACGTCGTACAGTCGCTGCGAATGCCAGTTATAGTATACGTGGACGGGATGCCCAATTCTCTTGAATATATGGTCGTATGTGGAAGATGTGGATGTATCCATGCTTTTGAGGTGAGTGAACTTTGCGCAGGATACAGACAACAGGCTGGACTTCCCACACCCTTACTCCCCACCACTACTTGATCTTCGTTAGGCCCAACCGGCCGTGAGTGGACGGCGGTGTAGTGGGGTATCATGTATGTATTCGTTATCCAATTATTCATTAGTGACGGTGGCGATCAGCCCTGTCTCTGTCCCTATCACTACTCCTGTGTCTGTGCCTATGTCTCCGCCTCTCTCGACTCCTCTCTCGATCTCGGCTCCTATCCCGATGTGACCGCCTCCTCGACTCACTATGGCTGGACTTCCGATCCTCGCGATGTCGGCTCTTCGATTTATCCTCCGATCTATCCAGAGAAAACCCCTCAAGTTCATCATCCGGGTCGTCGCGAGCCTTCCTCCTCGAACTAGCCTTCTCCATCTCCAACATCTCCTTTTCCCGCTCCTCCTGCCACTGTTTCCTCTCCTTCGCCACCTGCCTAACCTTCGCTGCTCCCTGCCTCATGGCAGCCAATGGATCGTTTGATACAATCCTCGTAGCTTCCCTCTCTTTCCTCCTTGGATCCTCATTACCCCAAACATCTTTGCTGGGCACCTCGAGTGGCTCATCGACAGCAAGGCCCGCCTTACCAGAGGAATACCACGGGCTCTCTAACCCCTTCTTAAACCCAGCCGCATCAGAGAATTTGACCGTGTAGTTATCAGCGTACTCTTTCTTCCTCTTCGCTAGCTCCTTCTCCGCTTGGAGCTTCTTCGTGTCGTCCTTGGGCGCTTTTGGGCGCTCAGAAGGGAAGAGATCTATGTGCCCCGACTCATCCAGTAGGGGTGCCTCAGTAGTCGGTTTCCTCAGAACAATCTGTGTATCCTCGCTCGCTGATATCTTCTGCTCCTTCGCCACCCTCATCTCAAAATCCGTGTCATCTTCTCCCGCCCGCTTCCTCTTCTTCTTTTCCCTGGCTGGACCACGCTCTCTTGGCTCTCGCCCGGATTCATCGTGCGCTTCATCGATCTCTAGCGGGGGCGGGGTTTCGCCGCGTAGTATGGCTATTCGGCGTGCGGCATCGATCTCTTGCATGCGCTGCTCCTCGGCCTCTTCTTTTGCCTGCGCGATAGCCTCGTCGCGCTTGACCTTCTCGATATTATCGGCATTGTAGACATTCCACGATTTCTTGCCTAATAAATGTCTGTATTCCCATCAGCTTCAGTTCAAGCCAGCCCATAAAGTTAGCTACGGGATATGTATTACTTACAAAGGCATGATAGGCAGTGACAGCTCGTGGCTGGAGAGTTGTACAAACGTTGTGCCGTCGAGGCTCACGTGGGGACGAGGCTGAGAGTATGATCCCGCCAAGACATTGGAGGGGCTAGCGGCGAGACCGACATAAAACCCGCCCACCAGGTGCACAGACCCAAGGTTACTGAATGCTGATGCCGAAGCTCCAATCGTCTCTTGGGACAGAGCAAGCAATCGCAATAAGAACGGAGTACACCATTTCCAAGGGAGCTTCATATTTTATGCCATAAGTTAGAACGAAGGAGAATATATCAGCTTCATTTGCTTTTTGGGAAGACACCGTTGTCTTTATAACCAGCCTTTCTCCACTCGCCGGCACCTACGTAAGAGGAGACACGGCATCAGGACAGGTCGTCACCATCGTTAGGACACATTTCAGACTTAGCTGAGCCAATACAACCTTTATCTTCCATTTGTGAGTCATTGAGATATAACTATTGATTTCTTTTACTTTCGACGGAAACTGGCTAATACGGTGTTATCAGAGTCTCGAATCCGATAGCTTCTCTGCGGTTGCACTCCGACTCAGCACGAACCACAATGTTCAACAGAGACAACCTCTTTGGCAAACCTCCGAACGCTGGGAGAGAACGACAGCCAAGTGGACCCCCGGGTCAGAGAAATAGCCCTCACGACACACAGATGGGCGGTTACGAGGACCCACGAGGAAACTACGGAGGTGGCGGCCAGCGCGGACCGCCACCACCAGGGCCAGGATACCCTTCCCCTCAACAAAACCGAGGGATGCCCCAGAGGACTGCAGTTGGACGAAATGCTGGCATCTCGAAGCAGCTGCAGCTCGGAAAGGTCGAGGATAAGACTACGCAGGATAGATATGTATATGGCAACATGTAAGAATCTCCGTATGACAATGACGAAGCTCTCGTGCTGACCGGGTTTAGAACGGCGGTGTCGCCCCAGGATTTCCCTCCTAGCCAGGATGGAGGCGATTTATATATTCTCGTTAACCGCACTCATGTTGTTACCGCGAGGCCTACGGCTGGTTTCCCCCCTGGGTTAATCGGATTAACTGGGCCACAACGATCATGGTGCGGGATCAGTCTCACGGAGACTGTTTTGGCCGAGCTCTACGATCCGTTTGGAGAGCAAGGAGGACAAAGTTACCTGGCTGCGATGGATGTCGAGATTGGGTTTGCGGCGAGAAAGACCACGGAAACTCCATACGATCAAGATATGTTGGAAGCTTACTTCAACAAGCTATTTGGGAACCAAGTCTTCGCCCCCGGACAACAGCTGGTGATGGACCACAAGGGAATTGTGCTGAGTCTTAAAGTCAAGACGGTGCAGCTCGGTAACCTTGGCATGGAGAAGCCCACAGCGTCCTCGGGACAGGTGGTTTCGAACCCTCAAGCACGCGGTATTCTGACTACACAGACCAACATCACTTTTTACAAGGATGCAAGCTCGCCGATCAAGATAAAGGCTTCGGCAAAGAAGCCACCGGCGAACTCTATCATTGCGCCAGACTTCAAGTTTGAGGATATGGGAATTGGTGGATTGGACGCTGAGTTCGGCGCCATTTTCAGGAGAGCGTTCGCCTCGCGCATTTTCCCCCAGGGTCTGATCGAGAAGTTGGGCATTCAGCACGTGAAGGGCATTCTTCTGTTTGGGCCCCCCGGAACCGGAAAGACCCTGATCGCTCGTCAAATTGGAAAGATGTTCAACTCCAGGGAGCCGAAGGTCATTAATGGTCCTGAGGTCTTGAATAAATTTGTCGGTCAATCAGAAGAGAATATCCGAAACCTCTTCGCTGATGCCGAGAAAGAATACAAGGAGAGGGGTGATGAGAGTGAGCTTCACATTATCATTTTCGACGAACTTGATGCTGTATGCAAGCAGAGAGGCTCTGGTGGCGGTGGCGGCACTGGTGTTGGCGACAGTGTTGTCAACCAGCTGCTTGCCAAACTTGATGGTGTGGACCAGCTCAATAATATTATCCTGATTGGTATGACCAACCGAATGGATATGATTGATGACGCCCTGCTTCGTCCTGGACGTCTGGAAGTTCACATGGAGATTTCCCTACCCGATGAATCCGGCAGACAGGATATTCTCAACATCCACACGATGAAGATGCGCGATAACCATGTCATGGACAACGATGTCAATCTGGCCGAGCTTGCCGCCCTCACCAAGAACTTTTCGGGTGCGGAAATCAGTGGACTTGTCAAGTCAGCCTCCTCATTCGCCTTCAACCGTCACGTCAAGGTCGGCACTGTCGCCGGCGTTAGCGATGATATCGAAAACATGAAGGTCAACCGCAACGATTTCTTAAGCGCGCTAGGCGAAGTAAAGCCAGCCTTTGGTGTCTCTGAGGAAGAACTCAGCACAGCTGTTCGCGGAGGTATCCTGCGTTACAGCCCACACATCGACTACATTCTCCAAGACGGCGAGCTCTTCGTCAACCAGGTCCGCAACTCCGCTTCGGAACCACTCCTCTCGGTCCTCCTACACGGCCCATCGGGATCTGGCAAGACCGCTCTGGCAGCGAAGATCGCCATGGAATCCGAATTCCCCTTCATTAAGCTCATCTCCCCTGAAAACATGATCGGCTTCAACGAAATGGCCAAGATCCAGTACCTCAACAAGGTCTTCTCCGACGCCTACAAGTCGCCCCAGAACATCGTCATCATCGATAACATTGAGCGTATCGTCGACTGGGTGCCTATCGGCCCACGATTCTCCAACCTCGTCCTGCAGACTCTGATGGTCTTGCTAACGAAGCAGCCACCCAAGGTAGGCCTAGCTTCAATCTCCGCCAGTAACTATGAAACATCTGCTAACACATCACCAGGGCCGCCGTCTTCTAATCATTGGCACCACAACCCAGCGCTCCATCCTCCACCAACTCGACCTCGCCGCGAGCTTCGATCGCGAGATGGCCGTACCGAACGTGAACACGATCGAGGAGCTCGAGAGAATCTGCCAAGAGACAGTCGCCTTCGACTCGCCAATCGAGCTGCAGCAGAGTCTGAGTGTGCTGCGCGATACTTGCGGTTCCGGCTCAGTCGGCGTGGGTATCAAGCGTGTGTTGCTTGGTATTGAGACTGCGAGACAGACGACGGGTATGGAGAGGGTGAATAGGTTTGCGGAGGTCATCTCGAGTATGAGGGCCAGTGGGGTGATGGAATAATTATGGGGGGTAATAACAGAAATGGTATTGATGAAATGGGTTCAGCTAGCGCATGGACGTTGGGAGACCAAGGACGGGGAGATGGAAAGTGCTGTAGATAAAAATAAATTATCAGGATAGACTCCAGACGCTAAAATTTACCGCCTTTCATTCAAACTTCAGTGTACAACGTAAACTTTGAGATGCATTTCATACAGGTAGGATGTAAAAGATAACGAGCTTGATCAAACATATTCGCTAGGGTATTGTGCTTGCTCGCAGTCATTAAGATATATTCCAGATCATAAACATGCTTCCCTCCACTCCAAGTACATCCAGTCATATATCCAATGATGGTGACCGTACTTAGACCTTTTGATTAACGACCCCTATGCACCTTCCTCTTCCAAGTTGCCAACAGGATCCCAGACACCCAAACCATTTCATTTACACGTTAGGCTTAAAATTCAATCCACAAACAATTCCAAAATCCTTCAGTTCCGCTCACACAACCGCTCAAACCAACCTCTCTGCACGGCTTCTGATCTCCGTTGGGCTCAGCCCTGCAATCCACAGACACCTATCTGTCAGCCCCGGCACAGTCTGGAACTTGTACCCTGTGCTGCTTTCTAGGTACCTGCTGAATAGCTGTACAACTGTTGCCTGGGCACGGCACTTGCTGACGTTGATGAGGGGTGGGTCAGTCGGGGTGCTAGCAATATAGCTTGGCATATCCTTTAGCACGGTCAAGTCCTTTGCGTAGATCACAACCAACGGGAGGCATGCGCGCTTGCCGAGAACAGACTCCATCTCATCACGCAGGCGGCGGAAGTTGTTTGCTGGTTGGATCAACTCCTCGAACTCACGGAGAGATTGAACCTCAGCTGCTGGTACATGCTTCCAAGTTTCGTGGAGTTCCGCAATTACAGGGTTGCTGACAGCGACAGTAAGCTGGAAGAGCGTAGCATAGTTGCCCAGCTGGCGACAGTGCACAGCGATCTCAATGAGCTTTGCAATTGTCCTGGCCCGTTCGTTGATATCCTGAGTAAGGATGATTTGAGAGATTGCCCACTGCGTCATGATACTGCTTCGTGCTCCACAAATTTCAATGCCATGGCTGACTGTATCGTCTTCTTCCATCTGTTGGAGGATCTGGAGAAATTTAGGCCATGACTGACATGCCGATGCCGCTTCGTGAGACCACTTCATCTCGAGGAGCTCTCTAAAATGGATTTCACCTAATGCTTCTTTCTCGATGAGGGTAAATTGCTCAGCCACAATCTTTGGGTCAAAATGGAGTATAAATGGCATGTGCTCTTCACTGTACAATGGCCCAGTAGATATAGCCCCGTTAATATTTTGCCTCTGTTGTGTCTCCAAATGATCATCGCTGTACCATGATCTCATAGCAATATCTTTGCCGCCTTCCCCATATGTTGGTGTAATATCTGGACTTGGAGGGAATAGGCCTTGGTATTGACCTCCAGTGGGAGACATCAATAATGCTTGCTCCATCGTCATCGAGGGCTCTTTCGTCTGTTTAGAAATCGGAGGAATTTCTACTTCTGTAATGATTGCGCCAGGATGAATAGGCGGGTGTGTGTTACTGGAAGGATTCCCAAGGAAGTCATTAGTTGGGACTTCTTCTAATGACATTTCAGACGACAGATCGCTATGATTGTCGTCGTAATCATCGTAATTGTTGGCATCGTTATCATCGCCAATCTGAAGAAACGATTCGTTTACACTCATTTGGCGTGGGAGAGTGCCTCCAGCAGGTATTTGATTTGAACTCTCCGTCTTATTCACGAAGTCAACTAGCGTCTCGGACTTTTCAGCGCCATGGTGGTCGACCGTCTCTCTATCGTGGCTGGGACCAAGGAGTACAGATGTATTCCTCCAGTTTCGGCTTTCGTCGTCATCGGAGCCATATCGAGATCCGTCGCGCTGCAAAAGAGGTATTGAATTTTGTGACTCCCGAGAAATATCAGGGACTTCTCGTACAGGAGGTCGATAAACAGTGGGCTGGAGCTCATATTGTGAATTAAAGCAGCTTCGTTGTCCGGGCTGATCAACCTCAGACGCTCCATCGTTGTCAAATATTGCCTCCTCAACAACATGATTGTGCTTGTGCTGATGTTTCTCTGCTTCGATAATTAACTCCCCAGTGGTTTGATCATCGTTGTCGTAAGTTTCTTGTCGTGGTGGTGGAATAAATTCTGGAGACAAGCTTTGGGACGAGATATCGGACTTCCTCTTCTCATACCTTCCCTCAAGTTTAAGTAGAGCAGCTTCTACTCCGCCATCATCGTCGGTATCATCAGGGATTTGAGCCAATTTTGCAGCCTCGGCTTGAAATGAGGGCCGCAGGGCTGGCTTGGACGAGGTGCTTAACAGAGAAATTCTGGGCTTTGATGTGCCCTCAGGGTCCGCCAGAGCTCCGACGGAGAATATCCGGGGGTTGCTCTGGGCCCTATCATTCTCGCCCCTCACGTCAGCATAGCTTGTAGAACCACCGCCCAGAAGATATGAGCTTCTTATGGAATCCGAATAAGTGGTAAGAGATCCTGATGAACGATGACGCCTTAGTGGCAGTTCGCCAATGTTTTGAACGGCGCGGAGGTCACCCCCAGGTCGTCGCCGGAGGACGCGATTGCCAGGTGCATGTGTTGATCCAACCGAGGCTCGATCTACAGAGTCGGAAATCGAGGTAGCATCAAAACTTCGTTCAGTCATCTGATTCGTATAGCCACTGTGGAAGGAGGCTATCCGTCTTAATGATGTTGATCTGCGATGCTTATGTCGTTTGGCACGGGAGTGCATTGACGGATTATTCAATGGTCTGAAGAATGGACGTGTGTCAAAATCACTCGAAGGGCTGAGCATGTCGAGGGTCAGTGATGGTACTTGTGCAGTGGGCGAGGGGCGACCATAATTTCCCAGGATGTGCGACGAGCGTCTAGGAGATCCCAAAAATATCTCAGGCGGCGTGACTGGCGGAGTCGGGGCAACTGATCGATTATTGAAGGAGTCTGTGAACGCATCTGTAGATGGATGGCTAGGGAGTGCACCGGACATCATGGCTATATCGCGATCCACGTAACCGTCGTTACCATCATCCAGGAGAAAACTCGTGTTGTTTTGAGTCTGCTCGGCATCCTCATTATCAGGAAGGAGAAAGCTGGTATTCTCTCGAGGCTGGGGCGAGTCGAGGTGGCCTGGCACAAGCCCTGATAAAGAAGTCGAACATGCGGTAATGGTTGCCTTGTCCAAGGATCGCCTTAAAAAGTCACTCCCGGCAGTAACATTAATCCTCCGCACCCAAGGCTCTGGACTTTCGTTCGCTTTTGCTGCATTAATTTTATGTTGCTCGATAGCCTTTCCAAAATCCGATTCAACGAACTTGCTAAGTATATCAGGTCTCATAGTAACTGGCTTCGGTGGGGGTTGCAAAGGTGATTGCTCGGTGGCCATTCCACCTAGGCCGAGACTGGCCAGCTCAATATCATCAACTGGTAGTGATAAGCCCGGGAATCCAAGCGTTAGCGGTGACGTTGGAATTGGTTCAGGCTTGTTATCGGCCCTGGTACTGACTGCGCGCCGGACAGTGCCAAACATTCTCTTCATCCCGAGGCCTTGTTGGTTGGTATCTTGCTTTTGGGCCCCTGTCTTCTTGTTTGGAAGAGAAATCGGTCGGTTCTCGGAATGCTCAGCAGTCGGCAGATAAACGTGCCCAGGAGGGAATACGAGGCCTCTAACAAGGCTACCAGCGAATCGATCAACCAATGTCAAGCCTGCCTCGCCATTTGCAGCTTCTTCGGCGTCGGCCTCCAGGTTCCTATCAGGCCGAGAAGAGTTTGAAACACTGCGGTGGCGCTGGAAACCTTGCCCTGGACGATACGACTTTGGCCTGAGTGCCTTTGGTGTGTGTGCAACTGGGAGGGTACTGTCACTTTGAGATGCTGCTGTTACTGGGTGGGCTCCCATGGCGGCTCCAGCAGAAAATTGCCCAGTCTTTGACGATAGGGGCGGGATAGAGCATGACAAAGCTTCCACGCTGGTAATGCTGCGTGGGGAAAGTGGCTCAGGATACGGCAACTGAGTCCTGTTGCCACGTGGTAAAGACGCCTGTTGAAGTTGAGCTTTGTTGAACTCAATAGGAAATTCGGGGGGGGCGGTTGCAAAGAACCTATTGGCAGAAGGTGCGGCCGGGAAATCGTGTAGTAGATCAAGATCAACCATTGGGGATTTTGATAGCGTAGGATCTTCGAAATCCTGGCCTGGTGTCTGTGACAGTAGGAGGTCGTCCCAAAATTTCGGAGTAAGTTGTGGATTTCTAGACCCAGCAATGCCACCTGGAGCGATAGGAACCAGGGCATCCAGGTCGCATGCAAATTCTGGGCCATCCCAGTACACAGCACAAGAATCCCTCCACAGCCTCTTAATATTTGATAGGATATCGTTTGTCGTCTTGCTGTCGGTTCTAAGCAACGCTTGCTTCTTAACCATTGTATTCACCAAGCCGCAGAATTGAACACGTAAATCATAGTCAAGTACGAAATCGTCGGCGAAAAAGTTCACCAGCCAATGCCGAATAACTGTGAAGCATCTGACAGTGACGACAAGGCCATCAAAGGCTCTATCAATGCCCCACTCTAACCTTGCCATTACCAGTAAAAGAAGGTCGGACCCGGAGATGTACGAACGGTACGTTATAAAAAAGCTTGCAACCAGCTCGTAGGAAAGCTCTTGCGTCACCTCGGCCACAAGACGCGCAGGGGTCGCAGCAGTGATCATATCAGTTTCGGACATTCGTCTGATGACTGAACGGTCTTCACATCGCGGGGGATAAGTCAATGCATCATACATCTCTGGAACGATTTGACCTTTGGGCATTATGTTTGGAGAGGTGCGTAGCAGTCCAGTCGGAGGCAGTCGAAGCTCATAAGTTGACTCCACGTCGCCTGGGTGGGACACAACCGATTGCCTCATTGAATGAGAACTTCGCGGAAGGTTAGAGCGTCGCATCCGTGCCAACATATCAGTATCTCGTTGAGACATGAAGCTAGACCGATGCTCAACTTCGGTCCCAGCATATGATGATCCTCGCATAAATGGCGTTCCTCTATTACTGAAACGTGGAGTGCCAAGTTTATATGATGGGATTGGAACCTCAAGAGTGGGCGTGCGGTGGTGGCCCCCGGATGTCTTTGGCCTTCTTCCATCGGCGCTTGGTCGCTCAATAACAACCTTAAATGCCCCTAAATCAGAGTCTTGGATGGCAGATCGTTGATCGTCTACTGTAGAGTAAGAGTGTGTTCTTCGGTGCCGATTTGTGGATGACTGCGCTGGTGTCGAATTGGTGTCATATAACCCCGGATTGGCGGGCGTCGACATTGATGAATCGGCGCTCAACATCGTGTCTCTATACGACCCTCTTCTCTCTTTCCTCGCGTGCGCTTCATCCAATCCCGCAGTATTTGGAGAAGAGTTTGGAAATGCAAATGGAGGCTGTGGATATCGCTGGTGAGCAGGCCGTATCCGGGGTCTGGTAGTGGTTAGCTTGGACCCTGACCCAGTGGAGGCCCCCGCGTATGTCAACAACCAGGAAACGTGCACTCGTCGAGCAGGAAAAACGTGCAATCGACGGGCAGAAAAAGCTATGGGAATTCGGGGAAAGGCAGGTTACGGTCCAGACAGCTGCGTACCTTAGGTATATCCTCCCATTATTTCCAACCTTGGAGATCGTAAACTGTTTCCCTCCGATCACAGCGTTGGCATTCTCCGCGCTGACATCCCTCTTCACCTCTCCAAATGATCCATTCGAGCGAATAGGCGAATTCTGCGTCTCAAACGCGTCGTCGTTGTGTCGGTTTATCTTGCTGCTCTCTTTGGCCATATCTCCCGTTCCCGGCATCGTCACATCCGATCTCGCAAACGGCTGGGCAGGGAAGCTTGTTACATTCTTCACATCTTCAGCCGACGTCGTAGCTCGTAATGCCTTCGTCGGCGAACCTCTGAGGGCCAGTCGATCAAGCTGTCGCTGTCGTAGTCCTTCCGCCATCATCGTGCCGGGCGCCGACTGGGCTATGGGGAAAGGAGCAGGGGCCTCCCCCATGGCCGCGAACCTTGCAGGCTCTGCGTCAACTGTGGTGATCCTCGTCCGAGTCTATGATGCATTTGGCATTGTCGGCAGGCTATAACAACGACATTTCAAAGAATGCGAGTTCCAAAAACCTCGCAGTACAATAAATCATACGGACGCGAGAGCTTGGAGGGAGAGGAATCATCGAGGGAGGCAGGAAAGTGCATGGGTTACCGAGAGGTCCTAGCGCGGATGGCTGGTCATGTTGGTTGCTTTGACCCCTTGGCATCATCTCAATCCCGCAGCTACTCATGCGCAACTTTAATATGCCGGCGCGTCAGATTGGACCATTTGGGCATGATTTTGTAGAATTTTGATGTTGCATATTGAAGTTCCATATTGTGAATTCAGGCTCTCAGGTTCTCAAAAATAAATCATGGTTATCAACAGACAGAGAAGAGAGGGAGAGGCTCTTCAAATCTGATTTTCGTGATCAGTCACTGTCATGCAAACGTGAGATTTCAAGAATCCTTTTCATTTTCTATCTGCCCCGGAATTTATCATCGTGGGCGCTGCCATGGTATTTTAAAACGAGAAAAAAAACAAGAAGACTCCAACAGACCAATTCCAACAACAGACGCCAAACCAGAAAACTCCGTCGCAATGCCACCCCTGTATGCTTCCCAAGCTCCCACAAACCAGAACAGTCCCATGTACAAACCAGTATCCCACCGTAAACTCCCAGCTCCCCGTCGCCCTGCCTAATCCCACAAGCCCCGGCGCCTCAGCGCGAAATCCAACATCTCCAGAATCCTCCGCGACCAGAAAAAAAACCAGACCCCGACCAGAAGACAAACCAGCTCCAGAATCCTCCACCACCAGACAAGAAAACAAACCAGAAACCCAACCAGGAAACAAACCAGAATCCCAGCGCACAACGCGCAAGAACAAGCTCCGAACCGCACCAAACCACCCGCATATTCCCAATCCCATCTGCTGGTGCCACCGAAAACCAAAGAACCGAATGAACCCATACCGGAATGCCGGCGGACGCCCAGTCAGGAGCCATCGGGTCAGAGCATCACTTTCTGACCCTCCGGACAACCCAAAAGAGCCCATACCGGCAGACACGGCGGACGTCCAATCAGAACCCGGAAGACGGCGGCGGAGGAAACCAGCAACAAACAACAACGCTGTGAGCCTGGCAATAACGCCTAGGTCTCACCACCACCAATCCAAACCGAACGACGGAGCGGGCCAGGCCACGGGCGACCGAAAATCAGGAGGACACCCCGACTGGACCCATATCGGATCCAGCCGACGAACATCCAGCCAGGATGCCCCCCATCATCTCGTCGAAGTCGCGGTCGGGGATGTTGTCGACCATGGCCATCACGTCGTCGGAAATGGCGAAATTGGCGGGGGCGAAGTTGTCGTGGCTCTCGGGAGCCGATGGGAGAGGGATGCCGATTAGAGCCTCGAATTCGTCGCGAGGAATCGCGTCGACGATCGAGGTGATGTCGAAGTCAGTGACGCCGACGTCGGGCGAAGCAAACAGTGCTTGTAGCTCGTGACTCGGGATTGAGTCAACGAGCGCACCAACGTCGACGCCGACGTCACTGACAACGGCATTGGCAGCGGGGGTTGGTGGGGTTGGTGACTCTCCTTCGTCGGAGTAGTCGTCGGAGTCTGAGAAGTAGTTGACGCCGTATACGAGCCCCACCATCCCTTCTGGGAGGTGGGTTCTCGGGTTGATCTCCAGGCCGGCCCACTCGGGGGGGTTGACTCTGGGCTTCTTTCCTCCACGTCTGGCCGGAGGAGCACTGGCAGGCTCGTTGGCGACCATCGGAGCTGGAGCGGGCTCATCGGCGGTCTTGGGCGCGGGCGCAGGAGCAGCGGGGGAGGGCCTCTCGGGCTTGTCGGTGCCCATCTTGGGCACTGGGCGGGGCGTGGCAGCAGCAGCCTCTTCGTCGGCCTCTTCGCTGATGGTTGGGACTCGTGGGGGCGATGCGTATCGTTGGGCCCTGGCGACAGGAGATCCTCTCATGGGGGATCTTCCGACCCTCTCTTGTGAGAGGAACCTAGCAGGCTCACTGGCGGCCATGAAGGCTTCTGCGCGCTTCTTTTCGGCAATGGCCCTCAGGGCACGTTTTTCGCGCTTCAGTTGCTCAAGACGAATTCTGTCGTTAACGGCCTTCCCGGCAGCCACAAGCTGAGATTCTCTCAGGCGCCTTTGGTTCTCTTGTTTGGCATGAGCCCGAAGGCCCATCTGGTAATCATCTTCATCAATCCCTCGGTCGCGGCGATCTGCGAGTTGTGCTTCGTGAATGAGGTCTCGCTGCTTGATTTTCCAGCTTTTCTTGTGCAGCTGCCACTCCTTTGGCAACATGTCGAATGGCAATCCTTGCAATGAAACGGGAAGGTGTCCGTCGGCTGGGCCACTGAAGTCCGGGGCGGATCTTGCCGTGATCTTTCTGCGGCGTGGGTTGCGTGGAGGAGGCAGTGGTTCGCCGTCACATCGATCGATTGGTTCGCCGGTGTCGCTCTCAAATTCAAAATCCTCATAAGGATCAGATGGAGATGGCGCGCGGTATGTTCTGCCAGTCGTGCTGGCTAATTGGTCGAACCTGTACTTTCCAAGTACGCCAACGAGCTCATCGGGAGTCGGGACTGTGTCCGAGTGTTCGTTAAACCAGCCAAGTGCGGCTTTCACTGCTATGAGGATATTAGCATCACGAATCGGAATCCGGACAAGTTTCCGGCCAGGCTTGACAACGGGACCAGGGACAACGGGTGCCGCCGAAGGAGAGACAGGAATAACGGGACCCGCTGAATGAGAAACAGGAATAATGGGGCCCGCCGAATGAGAAACAGGGACAGCAGGTGCCGCCGAAGGAGAAAAGGGAACAGAAGGGACTGCCGAAGGAGAGAGATTGGAAATAGAATAGCAGTGATCCGTACGTTTACCCTTGCGCTGTGGTGAAATGTCAGTGAGTGAACTTCAAAAAAGAGCGAAAACAATTGGAAACTCACGTCTTCATTCGAGTCATCGGACTCTTCTTCCTCAACCACCAACATACCACTGTTACCTTCGGCCCACCCGACGTAGCGAGTGGAAGCGTCGTATGAGGGCAAGCTGACAGGTCTGAGCTCCTCAGTGAACCTGTACGCAGCTTTGGCTGCCTCCTCATCGTCGCTCCCACACTCCGAAGGAGCCTTCAGAGGAACAACATTGCGACGGCCGAGCTTGAGGAGCTTCCTCAAGTCAGCCGCGCGCCGCTGCTCCCGAATCAGGTCTTCTCCAGAGCGCTCGTGGAGGACAGCTGACGCCAATGCGCCGCCATCGGGCTGGACGGGCCCGCCGGTGCTCTTCACCACCTCCTGCCCCGAAGGGCTTTCGGTGGTGGATAGAGGTGCCTCGTGAGAGGACACCTCAGGGGATGGGCTGGAAACCCCATCACCCTCAGCAACCGGACGGGGTGACTCCGTCCTGAACCCCAGGTACTTCAAGGCCGAAGCCCCCACACGCAAGACCGAGGCTCGAACCCCCGAAGGAGTCGTCACGGCCGGCGCGGTCGGTGGAGGCGACAACCTCTTCTCCCGCTCCATCTGCCTCCGTATGGCCTCCCCACCTCGGTCCCCAGCTCGGAGCTTCTTGGCTGGTCTTGCGACCGACGACCTCGAAGACTCTCCGCCGGTTTCCTCGGCAGGCCCAACAACTTCCTCCAGTGTATCCTCCACCCGGGCGTGCTTGCCAATACCTCTTCCGAGTCGGGCTCGGCGTGGCTGGCTGGCAGCATCTGCGTCTCGCAGGGGGGATCTGGTGGTGGTGTTGTCGGGGACTTCGGTCCTCACCAGCGGTGATGAACTCCGCGTCCTCGCGCGAAGGGAACGGGTTTGACCCCGACCACGACGCGGACTGGCGGGAGCATCGGCGCCGCTTTCGGAGTCTTCGACCTTGTCGAAGTCCATCGGATCGGCAGTCCGGGATGATGCCTTGGGTGCTGCCTTGCCGGCAGCAGTGGTTCGACGGCCGCCACGGGCATGTCGCCGTGGGGCGTCTTTCAGCTCACGCGGCCCCCCTGGGGAGAAGCCGGTAGCTCGTGTGCGCCGTCTTGGCGCGGGCGTCATCTTCGACAGAAGGTTCTCGTGCTGAACAAAAAGAAAAAAAAAAACTGTCGTCACAACTGACGGACAGTGTTGTTGGCCGAGAATGGTATTCCGTGAGAGACGAAGCGATTCAAGAAAGAAGTTCGGGCGCGGTGAGCTCGGACCAATCGCTGGGATCGCGGATTGGTGGAGAATGTCTTGGCAGCACCGATGCTGAACTGGCAACTGGACAAGGATGTTAGTATAAGCGCGCGTTAAACCGAGAAGGGAGAAGCCAAAGTGAGAACACAATGAATGAGAAGACGATAGAAAGCTCGAGACTCACAGAGGATCTGATGGAAGAGGGTGGGTGAATGCGAATTTGATTGAAAGTGAAGATTGCTGTAAACATGTAAGCTTCATGAAATAATAATGATGTCAAAGTAACTCACACTTGATATCGAACAGAAGAACAGAAGTTCGATGGTTGCTGAATTCTTGCAGAGGTTCGGACGAAAAAGCTGCGGAGTTCAGAAAAAAGTCGATCTGGAGGGGAAAGAAAACAAGCGCTCGCGCGCGGGCGGGCGCGGACCCTGATTATATACCCCCCTTAGTGCGGCTGGGTGATTTGGCGTGCTGATCTGGCAACGGCTATCAACTACAACAAGCTATACTACCATTGTCAAGGGCAACAATACTATTTCGCAACGCCGGATTGGCTATTGTCTACGCCGAATCACCATCAACTCGCAGATCACCCACCGAATCTGGAATAGCGCAACGCATCAGATCAACATCCAGATCACCACGCTAGATTGCCGCCTCTCGGCGAGCGCCGCTGCCGCCTTTGATACTATTATCATTTTGCATGGCAACAACCACCGACCGTAATTTATTAAATTATAGAAACTTATAATTAAAAATTGAGACTTGAAAAATATATAATAATTATTACAGATTGTATTCCCGTAATTATAATGTAAACCACAGTTTGTTGAGCGATGCAAGCCGTTTTCCGTGCCTGATGCATTATTTCCAGGTGAAGTAGACTAAATATTATGACAATATTCCCGTGGCAACAACAATTCGATCAACACTTTCAGAAACTCCAACCCACTTTTCAAAGGTCGGAACCTCAAATTTTATTTTTAAAATGTAATTATTCAAACTATTAAAATTAACATAATACCCATGCAAACTGTACGGGTTCCTGATCACTTGCACCATTTACGAACATCTGGAATACCATCCCGTCCAACCGACAGTTTCAACAACCCCAGCTCAATTATCACAAGTCAGAACCCCAAAACTTTATTTCAAAATATAGTTCTTCAAGATCATTTAAAATTAACACAATACCTGTTCTAATAGTACATCTTCATGACCACCCAAACCGTAATACAAACTTTCAAACACCCCCAATCCCTCCCCCCGAACGGCCTTGCATCCAGCCGGCCACGCACCCCAGCACCAGACCGCTCAATCACGTAATAACAGGATCCAACAAATCAATCATCGCCTTGCTCAAGCTCTTAAAATCAACGGGCTTCGTCACATAACTGTTGAACCCGGCCGACACGCACTTGTCCAGAACGTCCACCATCACGTTCGCCGACAGCGCAATGATCGGCATGCGCGGGTATCCTTGCTCCCGCTCCCAACTCCGAATCTCGCGACAGGTCTGGTACCCGTCCTTTCGCGGCATGTGGAGATCGCACTGTGAAGAGAGAGTGAGTTAGCTCGTGTTCTGTAGGCCAAGGAGGTTATGTCTGAGAGGTTGGGAGGGGAGGAGGGGACGTACAAGAATAAGTGAATAAAAGTCGTGTGGCTTTGCGAACACTGTTTCTGTGCACTCGACACCATCCATGGCCTTTTCTACATGAATTCCTACTTTGCTGAGGAACTTCAAGAGGACCTTCTGATTGACCAGATTATCTTCCACTAGTAAGACCTTGAGACCCTTGTTCCCGAGCCGCTTCTCCACATCGAGGTAGTTTTGCTTCTGGGATGCGACAACATGCTGAGCACTCGAGCGGTTGCGATCCGTACTCAAATCCCTCTCCTTGTCCGGATCGAAGATGACAGCGAACCTCGACGGCTTCACCGGTTTGTAGATGAAGTTGAGCCGACCGTGCTTTGCCAGCTGGTCGTAGTCGTGGTATGTCGCCTTCTTCATGACCGATTGACGCTGGACGGGGTCGGAGAGGATAACGATGGAAGTTTCGGACATAGATGGCGTGTGGAAGATCTGGTCCATCATGATAATTATGTTCTCCGGTAACCGTAGGTTTAAAACTATGTGTGTAAAGATAATAGGGTCGTCGCCGGAGAGAAGTTTCTGTGCATCTTCGTGACTGGCCACAGGCGTAATCTGATAGGGTATATTTTTCGGAAGGGTCATCTCGATATGTTTCTTCGTCGCTTCGCGGCTGTGTGTTTGCGGACATACGACAAGGATAGAATATAATGGTGGGCGGAAGAGCTTCGTATGTTCGGGGAGAGGGAGAGACGATGCGCTAGACTGTGGTGAAGGCACGCTGTGATCGGTCGAAGCCTGTCGACTCTCCGGCGGCGATAGCTTCATCGTTGTCGAGTCTTGCGAGCCAGTTCGAGCGGACTGATTGAATTGGCAGAGGCTGTGACTTCCAGACGACCCTGACGAGTGCGTTGCCAGAGTGCGCAATGAAGGACTTGACGGGTTTGAGCTGTTCCACGAGATATTCTGTGGGGAGGTAGCGGCATTCTCGGCACTCGGAGGAATGGTAGGGGGCGACTGTGTCAGCCCAGAATTTAAAATCGAAGGACCAGGTCTTGCGGTGCTTGATACTTCTGGAGCACTCGAAGTTTGGCTTTCAGTCGTTCTCTTCATTAGTGGCGTCGTTGGCGGCTCTGGATGGTCGTCCTCGGTCGGTAGACCAAACTTAGCAGTGAAGATGAAAGTCGAACCCTTGCCTGGGACAGCGGTACCATCCATATGGCCACCATGGAGCTCAACCAGCTGCCTCGATATGACGAGGCCCAAACCGCTACCACCATGTTGACGTGTACTGCTGCCGTCAATTTGACTAAATGGCTTGAAGATAAGGTCGGCCTCCTCCTTTGTGAAGCCGCGTCCAGTATCCAAAATGGAATATTCCAGCATAATCTCGTTCTCATTAAGGAAGGCGTCATTATCGTGATAAACACGGCAGGTGCTGAAGACCTCGCCCTCCGTAGTAAACTTGATTGCGTTGCCAATGACATTCAGTAGGACCTGCCTAATCCGGACTCTGTCGCCCTTCACCATGGGAGGAACGTCGCTGTCAACTACGTAATTCAGCTCCAGGTGTTTGGAAATCGCCATTGTCGAGACGAGTTCGTTGACGTCTTCAATGAGTGACGAGGTGTGGAACCACTCATACGAGAGCTTCATCATCCCCGCGTCAACCTTTGACAAATCCAGAATGTCGTTGATGATCATAAGCAAACTGTTAGCACTCGTCTGTATGGTATTTGTATAATCAAGTTGCTCCTCGTTGAGCACCGTATCCTGAAGGAAGCTGACCATTCCAGAAATTCCAATTAATGGCGTACGGATTTCGTGTGACATGTTGCTCAAAAATTTGCCCTTCGATTCCATGGCCTCTTTCAGCTTCGTTTCGAGAAGCTTGTGGTCATTGATGTCAGTGCACGCACCGAACCACGAACCAGCGCCGCTCCCAAAGTTGATATTGTCGACCTCAACACATCGGACAAGATGCCAGCGGTACTCTCCCGACTTTGCCCTGAGGCGGATCTCCGTTGTGTAGGATAACCTCCCGTTGCTATCAGTCGTGACTTTGATGACGCCGTTCCTGGCAAGCTCTGACAAATCGGCGCTAGGAAGCTCATACACGGACTCGCTGCTTGAGCTATTCGTCCGCGACAGTGCCTGGTGCATCCCCTTTACTGTGTTTTCTGTGGCAGTCGACACGTTAGAGTGACTAGTCGTCCTTGAAACCTTCTCGGGCGAAGGAGGCATAGCTGCATCGAATGCACGACGGGATTTTCTAGACGAAGGAGTTGGTCGCGTGTCGGTTGGTATGCGACATCTTGCTAGGTCATCGGGGTGGACAAAGTCCATGAAGCCAAGACCAAGGACGTCGTCGAACTCCTGGCCAGTGTAAGATAGCCATTGCTCGTTGGCGAAGGTGATACCTTCATCCTCTGTAGCAGCGAAGATAATCTGGGGGATAAGGTTGGCGAGAAGTCGATGCTTGGCCTCCGAGGCTTCAATCTCCTCTTGCCTCGCAGCTTTGACTTCAGCGATGTGCTGGTCGTGAATGTCCATGTATGAACCGTACCACTGCACAATTACCCCTCGAGTATCCCGGCCGCCGACTGCACGAGTATAGAACCACCTATAATTGCCATCAAACCTTCTGATGCGTACTTGCATAGAGAATTGTTCGCCAGAACGAATAGCATGAGTCCACGCCTTAAGGTAATCTTCGCGCTCATCTGGATGGATACTGCTCCATGGATCTTGGTGCAGCTCTGTGACTGTCTGTCCGCGGAATGTGAGGTATCTATTATTCACCCACACTATCTCGCCAGTTTGGGGAAGCGCCACAAACAAATGTGCGGGAAGTGTATCGAGCATTAGCGTCTTCAGACGATCCGAAGGTGGAGGCATATCAACTGGCCCATACATGGACCCAGACCGGGATGGTGGGCTTGTTCCCAAAGCCCATGATGCTTTGTTTGGCGTTGTCATCGACGTCGGCTGCAGTGATTGAAAGGTTGATGCAAAATCCGCCCCGTACGAATGTAGCTGGGTGTGTTGTCGCTCAGACCGATTTATATTTTGCGAACTCGTCGCTGTCCGCAGGGCTATGCGCCGTGGCGACATCGTAGATTCGCTGCCGCCAGCCCTGTTTTTACCAGCATCTCGAGCCTCTCCAGTGTCCGTGCCTTGTTCCCTAGCGCCTTCGATTCGAACATGCCTTGCTGTCCCTGTCATCTGGGGTTCCGTTGAAGAAGCATCTGATTCTTGTCTTGACTTTGCCGAATAGATACCTTCCCTCTGATCACCAGCCGCCTGCTCAGAGGCTTCCTTCTCATCGCGGAGTGCTTTCAGTGCCTGTCTCGCATCCGGAGGCGAATAGTCCTTCGAGGACCTCCTTGCGCCTGTAACACTTGCCGCTGATCCGGTATCAAGCCGACCTACGCTGGGCCTTGTCTTTGCACTGGATTTTGCGCCAAAGTACCCATCCCCTCCTCCACCTCCAAAGAAGCCTGGGCTATTCGCAGATGGTTTCCTGTCCATAAAAAGCCCCACACTTCCCGGATCCCAGAGGGGCGTGCCTGGTGGGGAGCCATGAACGCTTCTTGACTGGCCAGAATAGTCGCTTGGGCTTGTAAGGCTGCCAGCTCCTGATGTTTGGAAGGTCTCGTCCTCTGTTGGCGAGAATTTGGCCGACGTTCGTTCATTGGTAGTTCGGTTTACGTTTTGCGCAACCGCGCCAAATCCAGAGTTGTGTGGTCGCCTTCGAGACAACCCTGCGATCTCGTTCTCCAAATTCGTGTAATGCCTGCAGAGAGAAAAGGATGTTGCCAGATGGGGCGCTAGGTGCGCTAATGAGCGGCGGAAATTTGACGGATATGGAATAATAGGGCTGAGGATGGATATAATTGCTATAGGCAACTTCTTTTCTCTTATTGCAGGTTGTGCTTTAGGCGTTGTCTCGGTCTCATCCGTTTTGGATGGCTTTCCTCGTCCAGCATACCTTGAATCCATGATGGTGGAGTCAAGGCGGAAAGTCTGAACGGACTTCGAGAGCAAGACGTGGTATAGAGGTATATGCAAGACACTACATGACCGATCGATGCCAATAGATTCCAGCTGCTGTGTGCTGGAATAATCCTGAGGGGTTTGTGTTGGGTTAAACGACTCCTCATCGATTTTGGCATCTGCGAAAAATGGGTTTTCATTCGGATCTGCTCGCACGGCAGGAGATGGCGCTGGAGATTGTGACCATGGCGACGGAGGTGCTTGTTCATGTTCTTCGTATCTGAGGTTCGACGGATCCATTCCCAAATCTTGTGCATACAGCCCCAAACCGGACAGCTTTGTGCCCCCGCTTGCCTGGCCCTTGGCGGTACGGCCAGAGTGCCATGGAGACTTGTGTGTATTCATAGCAGATTGGGACCTTGATAGGGGTGACGGCCTTCCCTTCGAACTCGAGTCACCGATTGACTCGTGCAACTTGGAGTTTCTCAGCGCAGCCTTGCTTGCGTTTAAGTCGGCTTCGTTGCTGTCGATGAACGGGAAGTCTCTTGTCAAGGCAATTACCTTGCCTCGCTCCAATACCCTAGTCACCCCAGCGCTATCAATTAGGGAGTCTGCTTCAAAGTCCAGTGCCTGGAGAACTGGGAACACCCTCCCCTTTGTCTCCCGCGCACTTGTGTCATGGCTCTCCCAAGATGACGGTGGCCTTCTTGCTTCTTCTTCGGCTTGCTGGCCCTCGAGTTCTTGTAGATCTAATTGTACATCGCGGAGGGTTTGCGCACTGTTACCGGCTCCCGCGCGAGGATGTTGGCTTGACGGCCCTCCCAGGTAGCTTTTGCTTCGTGACAGCTGTGGGTTGGGCCTAGCCTCTTGTTTTGCGGCGTCCGTTCGAGACTGTGGTTGGCCTTTGGTGTCATCAATAGTCGTAAATGAATGCCTGGAAGGCAGACCGGGATGTGTGGCGCTTGCTGGAGGCATGGAAAAAGACCCAGGCTCGTCAGCATTGACGGACTCGGAATTAGAGGTATTATATGTCCCGCCAGTGCTCGGACCCAGACTGCTTCCCCGCGGCAAATATGATAAACTGAACGCATCCTCTTGAGCCGCACTGTATGTTGCTTTTTGTCCCCATGGAACATTTTCTACATCGGTAGAATCTGCTGGTATTGATAGCGTCACGCGATCGGCTTTGTAAAGGTCTCGCATTATCTCAACCACAGAATTCCACCACGGGTCCAATCCGGGCTCTGCAGAAAGAAGCAGGCTGAGGTCGTATAAATTCGGGTTGGGAAAGTTGATGTCCTCCTTTTGGTAATTTTCTTCTGGTGGTTGGAAATTGGAGATTGAGGAGGGTGTTGCTGAACCGGATAATATTTGTTCTCGTGTGTCCATATAAGACCCCCCGAGATCCCTGCCAGGCACAACAGTCGGCGAAAGTGTAGTGAATGGCTTATGCCCACCCAGAAAGCTTGAGGTCTTCATCGGAGGGAAGGGATATGACGGCGTCCGTGTAGCGAGGGGCGCTGGGGTCTCTCCTCGAACAGTCTTCACCGACTCCGTCGAACTTGTCGCCGTATCCATAGGGCTCGCAAACGCGGCCTCGAGCGACGGCGAATTTGTTACTTCCTCATGGATGGGGGATACTCGAGATTTGCCGCCTGCTTTTTCACCACTTTTTTCTCCTCGTTCCAGCTCCGGCTTCACCAACTTCTCCCGCTTCTGCGTTAGCCTCAGCTGAAAATCCATCGCTTCTCGGAGTCGCTCGAGCTCCTCGCTAGAATTTTTGCCTCCTTTCCCCTGCAGCGGTGGCCCTTCCTTGCCATTTCGCTCTGCGGGTTGTGGCGATTTTTTGGGTGCGCCGCCTTCCTCTGGTACGGTATCGCTGGCTCGGTGTCCCGTCTGCGTGTCGCCGGTCGCGGAAACCTCGTTGCCCTTACTTGTCGTCGCCATGCCAGAGGAAGGGCCCGATGGTATCTCTGGCAGCCTCAATATTGGAGCATCCCTCGGGCTACGCTTTGGCGAGGACGAGGCATGCGATTCCTTCTTGTCGCTACTCGATCGCCGCGAGTTACTTGGTCGTCGGGAATGGGTGTGCTGCCGTACGCTTGGTGTCCCAGAGGGCGATTGTGGCGTTTTGGGCATGCCGCTTCCCCAGTCCACCACACTTCAACGGCTTACGACGAGGAAGAAGACACGCGCCAAATCACGATGGGGGTCGTCGTTGAGGTAGTATTGATGTTGTCTGTGTCGCAAAGATCGCAATTCGTTGGAGGTTCAGGAAATCTGCGGTGTTGGTGGCCTTGGTTTGAAGGTGCCGGGGTGGCTGTGGGCTTATGACGTCGTCAGGGTGCCACCCGGAACAGAATCTGAGGCGAACAGCGGGACCTGAATAAGGGGCAAAAGCGCGGACACAGCACCCAAGACGCAAGCCTCATAACGCAGAAATGAGTCTCTAATAATAATTAACACGGTATACTCCTAAAATCGTAGTTATAAAGGCGCTGCAACGTTTTTACATTTCTATCTTGTGGGAAAAAGCACTGGTTGACGACTTGGTCAGACGTCTTGAGCCTGGTCGCCGATCCACGCTACGAGTAGGGTGGTCATCTAGGGGTGTCGACCCAAACAAACCGCCCACCGTGCGACGAGTCGAGCGTTACCGTGGGAGAGAGGCACTCATGATACGAATACCCTCAAACAATATTATAATATTGTGAGGACAGTGAAGCAAGGGATAAAATGTCTGTGAGGGTGTTGCTGTTGGTCCCTTTGCACGTTCTACGATAGTAAATATGCTAATTATGGCTGTAGCAACGAACACCAACGACCTCTTTTCTCCGTCAAAATTGTATGGTAACCCCCACGAACAAATATCAATATGAGATGCATAAGTGTTCCAGATATTATTACCTGGGTCCCTTCACCGTCTACCCGACAGAAGGAACAAGATATGTATATCAAAAAAATTCGAACTCCCACAAGACAGAAAAGTTAAAGACGAGCAACTTCCACCACTAACCCCGGAGTATTTCCCTCATAGGCATCGCTGAACCCTGCGCTACTCTCCGAGTCTAGCATGGCTATCCTCCCCGCCATCGACCGGGCCCTTCAGCGTCCCCTCTCCATCGACAAAAAGTCCACAGTTATCCGCCCGACAGCCTGGCTCAAGTGGCTCCTCCTCCGCCTTTCTGGGTTCCGGGCATCACGAACGGCGCAGGTACGATGCACATAGAAGGCCGGATATCTTTCTCCGTTCTCTGTGTTCAAGACCCGGAAGGCCTCTTGTTTAACGTTAATATCGGCAAGCCCGTCGCGACAATGCCCGTGTCTGAGCACAACTGGCATTGTACGGTCATTATCGTTTCTGCACACAAGACAACTAACTTAAGATTACACCGAACCACTGGCTTTCGCTCCTCCACGCGGGCAACGACCTGCCTTTCTCCTTCCCTCGTTCGCCTTCCTTTTCGTACGCCGTATTCGACAGCAAAATCTAACAAACACTCGCCAATCAGACCCCACGCCAACGTCACCGAGCGCAGGCATTCTCACCACCATGCCCATGCTACAGGACCAGCATAACCTGCAAAATCGCCCAGAACCACGCCAGACCCGCGTCCAGCGACCAGCTGACACCGTGACACCCCCATCCCGACCAAGTAAATAGCGGCAGAAAAGGCCACTTATCCTCCACTTATCCCCCACCGCATAATTCCCCCGTAACCCGGCCAAGGGCGACTGAGACATTGATCGCGGACGCTCGGTACGGCACAGTAGTAGTTTACTACTGTAACCATCACAGTAATCCTGCGGCTGGGTCCATTCCGTAATCCATGTCGTACATCAGCCCCTTCACCGTGCTTCCTTCACCACTCAAACTACACAAGAAAAACCACTCAACAACAGCGTTTCCCCAGCCGCCAAGTCTCCCTCACCGCATCCCTGCTCATGACATCAGCGGCTTGACCGCCAAGGCCCTCCCCAGTCCCAGACGCATGGGTCAGCGACGCCCAACACGTCGATCATCACCCCATGTGTTCCGCCTGTCTCCATTCCTTCCCCGGCCACGCTCACATCACGCTAAGACCTGCATATGGTCACGTGTCATCCCCATTCCACACCGTACTCGCTGCATGACCGTGGTCCTGCATTTGTTCCCATTTCTTCAATAAGCAAACAAGGCTCCAAGTGAACGCCGGTCAGGGCAGCCACAAGAATCCCCACGCTCGTCAAAATAACTCAGGGTCCTCCCCTATCAGCCGGGCACCACGGCACTATTAACGGTCCGCACACCGTCTCCGGCCGAAGGCGGCCTAGGCGGCTAGCTACTATGTACTCCTGTACTTGGCAAAGTCCCCCAAGAGTGAAGAGAGCTCATCTCTGCAAGTCCGCTAGCAGCACAATATCGTGGAAGAAAGTAATATGCGTAATTGAGAAGGATGTGGAAGGGATATGCGTAATAGACATTTACATAGCAAATTAAATAAAATCGCAACTTTCTTCATTTTCTACACCTGTAATAGATGCAACTGTTTCACCTTTTTTGGTAATTAATAACTTTATAACACTATAAAATTTAAATGCTTCTAGCATAAGTAGTATTATGTATATATATATAGTCTATTAAATTTTAGGAACTTTAATACTGCATTTAGGTAGTTTATATATGTTTTTATTTAATGAATTCTACTACATTTCTATCTGTTTATAACCTTAAGTCGTGTTACATATAATTTACTATAGAAAGGTACCTACAATATTTGGCGGTCGGTTACGCATATCGCTTCCACCCACAATTAGTCCGCGCTATTCCTGAAGCGGAATGGCCTTCCCCGGCGGCGCGATGCGGACGACACATGTCAATTCCCGCCTTCGACGCCACCCATCGAAGAGTCGATAATGCCGTGGATCGGATACGCGTAGGGCGAGCGGTCGGGAGGGCGGAGGGTAGTCAGAGAGAAGATGAGGCTATTTTTATCCTTCGTTAGGTGGTTTAAAGTTGTGCAATCCCGCTTCTAGACCTCGAACGCTCATGAACGTCCTCGTTTCCCTACAAGTATACGTGCCATCGCAAAACGCGAAGGTGCACGGGCCTAGCGCATTGTAAGGCGGAGAGTAGTATTGAACCGCTCTTCTTAAGAGAACAACTTTAAACTAAGACGGAGATAGCGAGATTGATGGGCAAAATTGCATGTGTAATAGGAAATAAAGCCGTGGAGTCTTGCTGCACTCTCTAACGCTGCTGCCTATAACGTAATTATTGAGCTGGGAAATGGTAGCTAGGGACTTGGCAGCGCTTAGCTGGTTTATAGCGCTGTTGAACTGTTTGGACAGGTCGTCCCATAAGTTCCGCAGCGCAATTGTAAGTTATTCCCCCTTCCTTTTTAGGAGGTGGATTTTAACCTAGTTAAACTATAGGGGTTACATTCTCAATAAGCTTTCAGTAGTGCAAATCGACTCGCCGAGGCTCTCGGGGATACATCCTCAATAAGCTTATATTGTGTAAATCGATTCGCTGAGGCTCTTGGGGATAGCTTATCTATGGCAAAGTGAAAATTCTCTTTACTGTATACAAAAACCTACAGAGGTGTATCGCCTTACATTTTACATAGGATCGATACATAATTTTATGCTATAGTGCACACATTCTAGAATTCCATGCCTAGTACAAAACTTTTGGACAATATCTCCGTATATCCTTTGGCGCATCCTTCAGCGCCACTAGTTCCAACAAAATCCAACAGGTCCAACAAAACAACCTTACCTTCGATGCATTTGTAACGGGACGCAAAAACTAGCGAAATAATAATGCCGGTGAGCAAGAAATCTCGATTAGAGCCAGAGTTTGTCAACCCCTTATATAGTACCCATTGCCAGCGAAATTATATTTTGGTCGACCATTGTCAAGGTTCCATAGGTGCCTTCGCAGTCTGACCTTCCCTATACTCAACACTTGTTATAAATCCCTAAAATGGGTCCCCTCTTGCATCTAACTGCTGTGTGGCTAGGGATAATCAGCATTGGTATGTTATGATACTTTATATAGGGCCACGTCTGACAGTTGAAAGTGTTGGTCTCGCCTGGGGATGCCTCGCCTACATCCGCTGTCAACCCCGCGTCAATCGCTGCCGATCAACTAGCAGTCCCCTTAGAACCCGCTCTAACGACGCCGAACGGCACTATCATCAAAGTGGTAGCAACTAACGATGACAAGCCCTCCCTTGAACAAAGCTTCCTCTACAACGCAACCAACTTCAACATCAAGACCAGACCCCGGGACGCAATACCAACATCTGCCGACGAGAAGACGCTCCTTAAAATCCGCAATGAGGAGTCAGTTCTCAAAAAGCGCCGCGAAGAGCAGTATGCACATGCTCCCATGTCAGATCAAATTTCACGCTTCAGACGGGGACCTAGGACGCCTCTCATAAAAAGAGCTAAGGCCAAGATGATGATTGTGGGAGACAGTATCTCACAGGGCATGGAAGGAGATTGGACCTGGAGGTATCGGCTCTGGGAGTGGCTCGACAGCCAAAGCGTAGACTTTGAGTTTGTCGGTCCCTGGAAGGGAACTCGTGAGCCGGCAAACCCGGCACCGGTATGTCCATAGCTTTTCTGTTAGCTAACAGGCAGATGGCGGGTTCTCGGCTGACTGTGATGCGATATAGCCCGCAAGGCCCCGTATGGAAGGGGATCCGCTGCCCGACGAGCCGCCTATGGTCTATGGAGGCTACGCTGACGACGTTAACACTCGATTCCAACAATCCCATTTCGCACTATGGGGTCGTCAAGCAGCACAGACTAAAGGGGAAATCCAGAAGATGGTAGCAGACTATCAGCCAACGCATCTCTTGGTTTTACTTGGCTTTAATGATCTTGGGGTAAGCATTTCTTCTAGAAAATAACTCGCATACTCAAGCGGACCGACGTGATTCCGTTTCTTTTTACAAATGCAAAGGCTAACAGTGTGGTATTAAGTGGTTCGTCACCGGCCCCGATGGAACCCTTGCCAGCATTAAGTCTATCGTCGACAATGCTCGTGCTGCGAATCCGAACATTAACATTATCCTTGGTGACGTTGTACAGCGGAAGGCCATCAGCATCCGTGCAGATCTGCCTAAGATTACCGATGAGTATAACGCACTATTAAGAGATGCTGTGCCCAAGTGGAACACTCTAGCGTCACCGATAGCAATGGCGTATATTCGTGAGTATTTCATTAGTGCGGTTCTAGCTAGAACTTAGCTAACGGGTTCTGTAGGCGACACCTACAGCTGTGAAACGCAGGCCTGCCCTTCAGGCTATGATGGATTACATCCGAACGCCCGGGGAGAGTATCAAATTGCCCGTGCATTCAGCGTAGCACTTTTCTACGGATTTGGGATTGGTGCATCTCCCCTCTCGATACCTGCGAACTTTCCAGGCAGAGATACTCCGGTATGTGTCTAGCATCCTTAAATACCCAGATATGTAACTAACATCATGTTCTATGATAGGTACCGTTTAATGTAGTGGCATCCGCCTCTCCATATGGAATTACAGTTACATGGACCAGAATTTATGGAGCGCGAAAGTACGGTGTAAGAAGCAGGTACTGGGGCCTTACGGATTGGGAAGAGAGTTCCGTCCTTACTAATCGAATTGATAATACGTATGTTAGCTTATTATCTCTGAATTCTGCTTCTCTCCTTGATTATATATAAGAAGCTAATTACTTGTCAATTTAGGTGGGTAATAAACGGTTCGCACTACGAATATCAGGTTCGTTGTCCACTTTGACTACCCTGTCCCATCTTATAATAACATTTTAATCTTAATTCAGATCCGTGTCGATAACGAGTTCGATGGAACGTCTGACTGGTCTGAGGTAGTTGATGCAGTTGCTGACCCGGAAACGATTAGAGGTCCATCAATCATCAAGACTTTGCCTACAGCAACCGGTGCCCAAGTATCCTGGAATGCTGTTGAAGGGGCGGAATTCTACGTTGCCCTTCTTTTTGATTCCAATACACCTGGATCGTGGTTAAGTGAAGTTGTGGTCAAGGGCCTATCATACACTTGGGAAGCGCAAAATGTAGGTCGTCGCCACGTTGTTGCTGTACAGGCCTGGAACAGTGTCGGCGGTGGCCTCCCTGCTGTAGGCAGAAGTGTCATTCCAGGAACCGCAGATAATGTAGCAGCACCTACCTCTCTCCTAATTTACTCGTTGGATCCAACTACAGTGGTAAGCTGCAGACCTCTTAGGCCCCTTACCATTCTTTGGACCTAACAATACTAATTCATTGAGTAGAAAGTATACTGGTGCGGCGATTGCAATCAAACTTCATACGTTCTTTACATCCGCTCCCTTAAAACGGATCTAACACAGCTCGGCGACTGGAAAGGAAGCAACGTTAGTGCAAGTTCCTCAACAACAAATGTTGCTTCCGCTGAAGTTGCTTTCTTGTTTCCTGGTGTTTGGAATTACGAGTTCGCTGTCTCTGGTCTCAATGGTGACCTCGAATCACCTATGTCATACGGACTTCAAGCCGCCCATCCTCCCGATTCAGTTGGAAGTGGTAACTGCGAGAAATACTGTATAATGGCGCTGCCTGAGCCTGATCCTGTGCCCGAGACAAAGCCAGGCACACTTCCCTACAACCCCGTGCTCGGCGGTCCTGATAGAGACTTGTCCGACCAAATATGCGCTATGACATGGCAGACTACGAATCCACCCACCTTAGAGAAGGCTATTATCGTCAGTAAAACCTGGTCGGACAGTCGTGCTGGCGAGTATCTGGACGCCTACCTCATGAAACTCGATAACTCTATCGACAAAACTGACGACTGGTTTGTACCCTTCGTTAAACAATCAATTCGCTCTTGTTCCGCTCAAGAAAATGGCGGCACCACCGTCGACTGCGGCTTCATCGATGCGAGTTCCTGCACAATAGATGCGTCTCCTAAGTGCAGCGATTACTGCCCACCAGAATCGATGTTCATCCATGCTTCTGTTGTTAACTTCTTCACGGCCTACAAGAACTTCTACCAAGGCATAACTCAACATACCTTGGTTACACTCGCCGCCACTGTGACTGATATCTCTAATACCTTTGCACCTATCGACACCTCGGTACAGACACTATTTTCCATATTAGGGGGTGTACTAGGAACGATGTCCTCCGTAGGGTGGCTTGTTGGCGCTGGATATAACAGTGCCAACGCAGGAGGAGCTGCAATCTCTGTTATTAGCGGCTTGATATCTAACACTCAACTTAACGGTGCCGATCAAACTGACGTAAAGGCAGAGCTGTCAACAAGTCAGTAACCTCCTCCCCCCGCACCTTCTTGCTTATTTTATGTGCCGAGACCGTCTTTTGCAGGGAATTACTGACTCTCGTTTTATCATCATAGTCCTTGGAAGCACCTTAGAGAAGGTCTTTGGTAAGATAAACGAGACCGTCTCTAACATCGTCAATCCTGGAGAGGGCAAAAAAAACAACACATTAATCGAGAGCGTGTTTGCAAACGGCGCGTTTCTCAATAATAAGGCTATATCTTTTTCTGTCAACGCGATGATCGAAGTCTACAATAATACCATGGTGTGTATTACCTCACGAGAAGCCCTCAAAAAGGGACTACCTACTAATGCCCATCATTAGAACCAATACCTCGTTGTCACTGCCATGAAATCATGGTCAACTGAAGGTACATATGGGCGAGGATACGCCATTTTGAGTAACGATGGTGACACGCACGGCTACGGCGACGAAGCGAGCTGTATTGCTATTGGGAACGAAGCCATGATTTGGTATAAAAACGTGCGAAGCCTAGCCCCTTCTGCCACCTCTGTCCTTCTCGCTAACACTGGGTGCCTAAACAGTCTTGCGTTGGGTTTGGCACATATGCGAATCTCCTACCCGGTAATACAGCGGTTACATATACAGACTTCCTAGACAGCGGTATGATTACCGAGCTGAAAAAATACGTCCCAGACCTTCGGCTCGCTATTATCAACAGCTGGGAATGTTACGTGGACCCGAGTAAAAAGGATCCCGAAACTGAACCCGGTACATTTGACTTCACTAATTTGGGCAGTTATCCACCTTGTTTCTTCGATCTTGGAGGTAAATACATCCATCCAACGAACTTCGGTTGACGTGGATTTGTATGTTCCTAAATTCCGAGATACTTTATTTTCTATCAGAACAATTTCTATTGCCGTTTATATTAGTTTACTAGAGCTTCTTCGCTGGTTCTCTTATTTAAGACAGTGTACTTCGCGCAGATAGATATTCATTTATACTTTTGAAAGCCTCCCTTTACCTATATATCCGCCGTCGCTCCCCGCGTTGTCGTCTTCAAAGAGGTTCCGGAAGGCCACTTCGACTTCGTCCGTCAAGTCGCTAGCCTGAAGGCTGCGGCCGCGTTTAGCGAAGGCGAGGCGGGAGCTCTCCTGAAATATGTCAGTTCATGCCCGTGCCTTCTTCACACACAGCCAGAGAGCACGCAACCGCCGCAACGCTTCACCAAGAAAAGGTAACAGAGCAACTCACCCTCGTAACACAGCTCCCCCCAAACGCCGCCAGCTGCAAAAGCTCCCACTTATCCAACTCCCCGTCATGCTCCCACAGTTTATCTAAATACGCCTTCCGCCACCCTAAAAACGTCGCAATACTCCCCGTCAACGTATCCCCCTGCCCACCACTCCTCTTCAACCCCCCCCTCAAGTCCCCAACAACAGTCCTCTCCCCATCACTAATCCAATCCCTTGCCCCTTTCCTCAGCACCGTCACTCCGCCCAACTTCTCCGCCAGCGCCGCCGCCCCTTCGCCCTCCCCTTTGAAGCTGCCCGGGTCGATCCCCTGCGCTTTGCAGAGGCGCGCGAACTCGACGACATTGGGCGTGAGTATGCACTCGCGATACCCGTGCACGAGCTCCGGTCGGTTCTGCGCTAGTAGAAGCCCATCCGCGTCAAGCACAAGCGGGAGTCCGGATTTCCGCGCCTCGCTGATGACGGAGGCGCAGACATCTTGCATGAGCTTGTCGCGGCCCAACCCGGGGCCGATAACGAGGACGTGGAAGCGGGGGAGGAGATCGATGATTGATTTTGAGAGGGAGGAGGATGTTTCGCTGGTGGTGGCGTGGCGGGAGGAGCGGAGGAGGGGGTGCACCATTAGGTTTGGGGAGTAAGTTTTTATTACCTGCGCGGCTTGGGGCTCGCAGATGACGTGGGACTAGAGGAGAGTTAGCTTTGTGGTTTATTGAGAGGGAGAGAGGGCAAACCATGTCGGCACCGAGGCGGGCGCTGGCCATAGCGGAGAAGTAGGGCGCGCCGGTGTAATCCTCACTGCCGCCTATGACGGCAATCCTACCCATCTGTCCTGCCTTGTGTCAGCTTGGTCCTGGCCTCCATCTTTCCATCTTTCCCTCCCTTATTAAACCGTAACATCCAGACACACCTTTATGGAATTTCTCCAGCATCGGCGGGACCATCTTCCGCGCTTTGCGCAACAATTCTAGAGTAGCCTGCGACATCTTCGGGTCGCTCGACATGCTACCCGCTGCGTCCGATTCTTTCTCCCCCTTCCCTGCTGCTGCTACTCCCTTTGGCGGAATGTCGAAGCCGGAGGCGGGGACGAGGGGGATGTGGCGTTTGTTCAGTGGGGGGTAGGCGACGGGTCTTGGCGCGGAGCCGGTGGGAAGGATGATATGGTGGGGTCCGTAGTGTGTTAGTGGACTGGAGGTTTGGGATGGGAGGGTGTAAGGGTGATTACTGGTTGTTGTCGGAGTTGTTTTTGGGGGTGGGATTGTCCGTGGGCTGCGCATATAGACTTGGTGGATTGGGCATTGCTACGGCTATATTGAGGTTGTGGAGTAGTGAGGGGCTGTAGTTCAGGGATTCATATGTGGTGATATGATGTCACTACGGCGGGTAAGCTATATTTTGACATCACACTAACAACAACTCTAATTGGAGCTTGTCAAATATTTTTTATTAATATGCGAGTTTTTTTATTTATATTAAACTGAAGGCTCAAGTCAGAATATGTCGTAATAATAATTATATTTATTTGTATGGTTCGTATCTATTCCTAATTCGTAAAGCTAACCAAGCAAACGCCTGTCGTCAAATTTCGTTAAGAGCCGGAAGCAACCCCGCTCTTGAAGTCGTCCATATTGCTTGCCTCCCAACCATGCGCTCTACATGCTCTCAAGTATGCTTCAATAGCTTCCCCAACCCCATAATCCCCACGCCCTCCCTTAGTAAGCCTCGCTGGTTTCGGATCCGTGCTTGAGATTGCCATGCGTACTTGTAACAAGACGCTCTCGATCGAAGAAACTGCCGACCATCCCGAGTTTGTGAGCAGTTCCATGCACAACGCCCCTCCGGCCGTCACATGTCCACCACCACCAGCCATGAAAGGCAAGAAGCGTGGGCGGATTACACGTACGAACGGGGGCGACATCGGATAGTTCTTTCCAAATCGCATCTCCAAGACTATCGAGGATATGCCTGCATCTTTCATCTCCTTGGCGAGAGGTAGTTTCGGGTCGAAGGAGTGCAGTTCAACGATCCATTGATACATATTATCAATGGAATCCCCATCGATATACCAGCCGAGCTCGTGGAGTGGTGTTGCGGATTGGACTTTGAGAAGAACTTGAAGATCGCGCGCTAGCATGTTGGTTGCAGCCGAGGTAGCGTAGGAAGGAGACCCAAGGAGGGTGATTGTCGACCTGTCGAGAGATCCCGGAATGAAGTCGGTTTGGGGGCCGCCATTCGCCTTGACTTTGGAATGGCTCTCTTCGTCATCTATTAAGAAATTGATATCCTCAAGATCCGAATCATCAGTAAGATCCGAATCGTCATCAGCCCGATTCTTGAAAAAGATGTTAGTCAAAGACCGATGCTTTTGTTTCTTCTTTCGGTTCCCAGGAGGGTCGGGCTTCTTGGCCCAGATTCCTCCATTCTCAATCGAGAATGTTCGCGAAGGGGGAAAGGCGCTTCTTGGAATCCCAAGCACTTCTCCATTGACTCCAGTGACCTTTCTTGCGGGATCTTGCTTGATGTATTGAATTGCCTTAGAATCAATGGGCAGATGTGGCATATTGCCTTTGACAGCAGCTCCTGGCACGTCGCCGCACAGCACAAAGAGATATCTGCACTGGATCCAATCGACGTGTTGTACGACCAGATGGGGATTATTGCTAGTAAACTCTAGGGGGGCGTTGACTATCTCGTTCAGGCATATAGCTTGGGAGATCTTGAGATTGGAACCAGACCAGTATCTCAATCCGGCATCCTGTTTCTGTTAGCAGTCGAATTCTGATAGTAGTAGTAGTACAGTAACTTACACAAGGAAAGACACCACTACGAGAGTTGCAATACCCCAAGCTTGTCTGAAAGTGTTGGGAATGGTAGCAACCATTCCCAAATGCCCTCCCGTTAGCGATCTGGTTGAAGTCCAGTCCACTTCGAATTATACTGTGCCAGTTGTGGACAGCACTTCCGTGCCACGCAAATAGCGTCGGGAATTCCTCGCTGATGCTGCCCTTCTTAAGTGACAGGGCTTTATGGAATTTCTGCTCTTTGTCTGGGGCACCCTGAGCAAAGCGGAACTGAACCCATCCCTCCAGATTTGTAACCCTTTGTCCCAAGCGAGAGGCATTATTGGACAGGGCATCTGCCTCTGGCTGACCGGGATATCTGTCAACCTGCACGATGCATGACAGGTTTGATGCAACAATCCAGCGAAGTAACCCCAGAGCAGCTGGACACATTCTATCGGTCCACTTACGGAAGCTAGGTTCTCCAGAGGCCTTCGTTGCCTGAAGATATGCTTTCATATCGTCGATAGAAGGCATATTCCTCAACAGTGATAAGATCGTTGCATCTTTTTGTAAAGCAGTGAGCTCGTCAAATTTCACCTTAAAGGCCGCCAGCTTTACGCGGATACGGTCTTTGGGTGAGGCGGTTGTACTCTTTCGGAAAGGCACGCCCCCAAGACCGTTTTCTTGGATTACCTGAGGCATAACTATTCCTCCGGAGCTTGCGTTGTCATATTCCAAGCCGGGATTGATAAGGTGCATGTGAGGGTGCATATATGAAGCAACTCTGAAATGGAAGACATTTCTTCCTGGCTCCTGAGTTGCATCCTGGGTTGTAATTTCTACCCAGTCGCCCACCACTACATCGCAGGGATCTTCGGCATCCATAACGACTTCTTTCTTTCCCAAAATAAAATCCACGACATGGATTCCTGGGATTTTGCTTTCACCACTGGGAGGATCTTTCGGGGGTGATGTTGATGGTGCTCCCGCAGTGAATTGCACAATGGCATTCGGAACTGGTTGTGCCACAACCAATCCCATCCCCGTAGGGTACTTGCGCATACTTCGAGCATGGGCACTGGCGTAGGCAAAACTGACGAGGAGATCGACGACATATGGCTGGGTTGCCACAGAATGCTCAATCGATGGGCCAAATCCCAATGCCAT
Organism: Pseudogymnoascus verrucosus; assembly: GCF_001662655.1. Taxonomy (NCBI): domain Eukaryota; kingdom Fungi; phylum Ascomycota; class Leotiomycetes; order Thelebolales; family Thelebolaceae; genus Pseudogymnoascus; species Pseudogymnoascus verrucosus. The sequence goes on from NW_017263684.1 coordinate 179,972, forward strand.
ATATTGGTATAGACAGAGTGGGTTAGAGCAGACGTAAGGCTTCAGAGCCTCAAAGCTGTCCTCGGTTTTAGAGTGACACACCAAACAGAATTCGGTGCATCGAATGAGATATCGCAGGGAAAACTGCATCGCGATGAGGGGAAGCGAGTAGTTTTCGTCTTCCGAGTCTTCAAGATGGTCGATGGAGGCAATGGGCGGAAGATCTTCCTTGGTAATATCTTCGTCGGCGGTTGAATGGTCAACTAGCTGCCTTGAAGACATGGTTGCCCTTGATTGGTACATGTTGTAGGCACGTTTTGCCCCTTCCCATCCAAGACCATCGTTTTTTCGGATTTTAAGTAGGCTTAGAAAACGGTCGTTTAGTAGTTGATTCATCGGACTTGATATGAACAGGGCGTGGAACTTGCGATCAGCAGTCTCCTCTGGATTCTCGTCAAGCTCTGTTGTGTTTGAGAGGATATCTGAGGCTTGAAGCCTAGAGGTTGAAAACGCAGCCACAGCGTCGGATAAGCAGGGTTTATAATGATTGCTGACTCCGATTCGAAACTCAATCTGAAGCTGACGGACGGCGACGTCCATGACTTTCTGGAACGTCACATATGGCCCTGCATAGTGAATGAGCAGAACGATGTACTGATGTGGCTGTAAATCCCAAGCCTCAATGGCCTGCTCTGAGAGTCCAAGATGTGCAACTTTAATGGACATGCTCAGAATGCTGTCTGTAGAGTCAGCTCTCATCCCAGCCAAAATTCCAATCCTGAATCCCGCCAATTTCGCACGTGTTACGTCTTGTCTTATTCTCCCCTGAATAGCTCTTAGTATTGACGGATCCAATGTGACCTTGCTGGATGACATGAACATATCACTAAATGGGGAGCCTGGAGACCAGTCGTTATCATCATCCTCATCCTCGTCCCCGTCCTCGTCATCTCCGGCATCTTCTTGGCCGCCATAGCCGTGGTGAGTGGCATGGTCATCCTGGAACGAACCACCCATAATAACATCGTCATCGTCCACATATAGCGGATCTTCTTCTGAGCCGGTTGCTAAAGAGCGTAGAGTTGCCGCAGTCTTTTCCAGAAGACCTTGAACTGTGAGGCCGAGGAAAGAACCCTGGATGCTCTGAAGCTCCCTTTCAAAAGCTGGTGGGGCTGAGACGGACTCGACACCAAGAAAATAGGTATTGCCTTTTGGATATGCAGAGGTATCTACCATTAAATTAGTATGTGCATTTTAATCAGTTTGCAAAAAAATGGCAGTGAACAGGAGCCATCAGTGGGAGCAGCGGTTGCCACGTCAAGGTGATAATTGGAACCTGTGAATAGATCCGGGAAGAAGTGAAGTTACACCAAAATTTGAACTTACCGGTTGCGAGGGCCTTGATCAGCACTGAATCACCTGATACTGTTGTGAAAACGAAGGTGAAGTCTTCTCCTTCATCTCCGATTTGTACACCTTCAATATCGCCAAAAGTGGAGTTTCTCGCCGTGGCAACATCTGCGATAAAGGCCTTTCGAGTCATGTTGTTTGTTTTGAGATTGGTGAGCCGATTTGGTTTCCGATCTGCCAAAGACGAAGATCATTTATAACCACCTGAGGAGTGGGAATTGTAGATGCAGAATTGTAGATGCACAATCTCTCCGAGTGAGGCTGAGGCTGAATGCTACAGTGTACTGGTCAGTTCGAAGCGAGCCAAACCATTATTCACTTGGTCTTTGTCCATAAAGTAATGGTCAAGAGTGTCCGTTGATGTGCCCATATGAATCAAGAGTCAGCGAGAAGTTGGCAAGCGTCTTCACTAAGGGACATCAGTCGATGCCTAATGTGCTAGAAAAGTCGGGAGGGTTGTGGTCTGAGGATAACAAGCTGCACCCTTACGCCGGAGGAGGAAACACAGGAAGACCGAATTGAAAGGAAATATGGACACAATAAGATGTTTTATTGAAGCGATTTACGTATATATCATCAAGATTTCTGGAAAACCCACCCTCAGCTAGGCAGTCGTCGCATTATACCAGGGCGCTGTCTCAAAAGGGGAGCCTCATCAGGTACAGCGCGGGGGCCTGGCACGCAGCCAATAGGGACGACAGATGCCAAGTTCCAACAGTTCCAACAACCCCACGGAACAAATCAAGTGGTGGGGCAAAAGAGCTTACTGGGGTACTCGAGTACAGTACGGATCCCCGTAAGAGCAGCTTAAGTCAACGACTTTGGTCTTTTGCCACCATCTGCCTGACTGCGTAGAATACTCCAATTGAATGCGCTTCGGATTGTAGAACATTTTGCACTCTTTCTTATATTCTATGGTCCAGCATGGCCTGGGACTCTGAGTCTGCCCGGCGGCGGCAGAGTAACATTGCATCTCCGCAACGTGTTGAAAGCCCAGCACAATCGCTGGCCACCGAGACCTACACGCCTAAATCCACCCACGTAGCAGATCCGACCTTGAATCCGTTTCTTGCGCCTTCATTCAATGCGGCAGACTATTTGAATGCGACCCTCCCTCCATTGAAAGCTCGAACATCGACCCAGCGTGTCTCCAAAGAGGTTCCGCTTGCCGACCTGTCTACACAGACACAAACGCTGCTGTCACAACTAAGCGCACATACAACGAGACTTACGAATACTTTGACACAACTCACAGACGAGATAATACGAAGTGGGAGTAGACTGGCATATGAAGTGGAAGTGCTGCGCGGCGAGACGGTTGGATTGTCGGAATCATTGACGGAAGGTCTCCATGAGGACATTTCAAAGTTTGTTCCTGGTGGTATCGACAGCAGCCCAGGAAGGAAATCTTCGGGAACAGGTGGACCGACCCGAAGGAAGTCATCTACATCGCTAGATGCAAAGGCACCTACGAATACTACACAGGCTGCGGCCAATGGCGACCCTCCATATATCCAGCAGTTGCGCACTCTGACATTAGTGAGGGGCCGACTGGATACAGTTATTAAAACCTTTGGCGATGCCATGTCTTGGACGTTTCCCCCGTCGGAAGTTTCAGTCAGCTCAGGCTTTCTATCAGTCTCAGCGGCCGAGCCAGGATCGGAGGCACAAAGCATCGAGGAGAAGGGCCAGCAGGTTTCCAAAAAGCTTCGTGACGAGATTGCCGATATCCTCATTCGCAGTGATGACCCCGTGGACAACATTGAAGCGGCTGCCAAGAGAGTAGAGGAGCTCAAGGAGCTCAGTGCGGTGTGGAAGGGCACGGCAGAGGAGAAGGCAAGGGTTCGATTTGTGGAGTCCCTGGCAAAGATGGTCGAAGATAGACATCGTAGCCTTCTCCGGGAACAACAAGAGCAAGAGAAGGGGGCTAGAAACAAACCTGAGGTGAAAGCGACAGGCACCATTCCGACTGTCAGCGCGACGGATTCGAAGTCTACAAGCAGTTATGGCTTTATTAGCCAGCTTCAAAAAATGCGCGGTGGTATTTAAACGATATCAAATGAATAGAATATTTACAACAAAATATGGTGTGAAGCCAAGCAATCGCTGGCCTTACTGGTGATGGATTGCAACGTGGCTCAGCCCATGTCCCCAGAGTTTTCTCCCATCCAGCCCTGCCCATTGTGCCGATTTTATGTTTATCACTTACATTTTAGGAAAAGTAAGGTGATCGTCTCTATTATTGTGGTTCTTGTGCGCGGAATCCGCCTTTTCGACCTTTATCGTGATTATCATCCGTTCCTTTTCTGGGGCTCATTGCGTCACCCCACACACACATGGCTATTCTGATAAGGTCAAACACCATGACATGCCACGCCACTTCCTTCCACCACTCTAAAATATCATTGTCGGGTCGTGATGCATGGCAGCTATTTGGGCAACTCAGCAATGGAGGATGATTCGGATATAGTTCCCGGTGGAGGCAGCAGTAGACCTGCATCCTCCCCTATCGTACTTGCTGGAATGTGTATTAGTGGTCTTTGCCGGCCAGGTCGTCTTCGCGGTCGTCTGGCCATTGCACTTCTTATAAGTATGTTGCTGGCTACTGCATACATGGTGAGAGGTAATACGGTATGTGAAGTCCTAAACCATAGGGCAGTTGGTTATTTATTTATGGAGATGTCAAAACCTGATCTTATATTCAAAGGACCACATTAAAAACTATGTTTCGTCGTCCCTTTCCTCGGGCAACTCAAAATCGAAACCAGAGGAATCAAAATGGGGAATCGGCGGTAACAACAGCTCCTCGAACGGCTCTATCGACGGAAACAAATTTGTTCTCATAATCCCAGTGCGACGCCCCAGCGTCGCCCTCTGCAAGACTCTAGTATCTGCAGCCATATTGAACTACCCTCCGCCTACTCTCATTGGCTATGGCAATGATAATGGAAACGAAGCAGATGGCGGGGCCACTACGAACACACTGAATTTCTTATTGAGCAGACAAATACAGGACGGCGACCTGGCGTTGGTTGTGGATGAGAGGACATGGTTTCAATTGCCTGGACAAGTCATGGTTGATCGCTTCGACTCGCATCTGCAAAGGTCGAATGCTCAGCTGCTTGCAAAGTATGGTGCAGGGAAGTTCAAGGAGAGAATTTTATTTGGGGCTGAGAAATCATGCATTGATCATAAGTCGGAAGACACAGCATGCTATGCCTCGCCGTTATCGCCAATACCGAAAGACGTATACGGACCCAGCACGGACGTACCACCCGCTTCAAACTACCGGCCACGATATTTATATTCGCCAAACATGATGGGGCGAGCTGGAGATTTGAGAGATATGTTGCAGTACGCGCAACTGAAACTAGACACCAGAACCTCGAAAGAAAGCACGCAATACCTCTATTCCGAGATATTTGGAGACCAAGAATTAAAACGAGAAAAGGTCCGAAGGGATTCCCTCGGCCCTATATCCGCTTTCAAAGAGTGGCTCATACGCAACAATCCCAAAAATGACCCTCAAACGCTTCTCGGTATCGAGAAGCTCGACCTGACGAACACCGGGTCTGCGAACAATAATAACCCCGACTTCGGCATTGGCCTAGACTATTCGAGCTCGATATTCCAGGTTCTCGATAATAGTGTCGATGACATACAATTTGTCACATTCAACCACCCCACCATAGTCAACTCCCCGTCGCGAATCTCCGCCTCCAAGTTCAGCCAGCCAATCTACCTACCACAAGACTTGAACTCGACTGCCCCGCCCTTCAAACTCCACAGCACACCAGTTCAAGGCCCAGTATCCGATCTCCCACTTCTAGAGGTCGACAAGCTGCCCGTCAATAAACCATGGGCGGATGTGGCGCTGGCGACGAATATCATTGTCCCCGGAACGGAAATCCCAAGTAGTATGAGCCTCTTCGGGGCAGGAACCCCGGGGCTGGAGGATAAGTGGTGGAAGAAGATGTGGTACCAGCCCAAGGCGAGAGCGTTGATGAGACGGTATATGCGGAGCTATACTGGGCATATTGCTGCGGAGGCGGCGGCGAGGGGAGGTGAGTATTGGTGGGATTTCAGGGGAGGGAAGGGAGGGATATGGACTGATAAAGGTATGACATCCTTCCACCAGGGAGTCTGTGATAATGGCTAACTTGAAGCTTAGGCGAGTTCCTGGAGTGGCAGGAGGTTTGTGGGCAATATGATGAGGCTGTTTTTGGGGATAAGATGGGGAAACTGGGGGAGGAAGATAAGGTGGCCCAGCCGGTATACAATAAGTTTGGGAAGATTATTGCGGATAAATCTCCGCAGTAGTCGGTGTGTTTTGAATTTTATAGATGGTGCATCTGGGAATGGTGTTATAGGGGCTGGCATTTTTAGAATGGGAGGTTTGGAAAACTATCTGACGGCGCCCGGAGATTTATAATATGCTGGAATATCATTAGATATTGAATAGACACACTATCAAAGTCTTAGAACAGGACGTTTGTTGTCTGAAAGTTGGACTGGGGGGGTTTCTATTATAAATGGTGCAGCCTCGCGTGTACTGTTAGTTCTCACATGCAAGATATATCAATGGCAAGACAATAGCTGTCATTGATGCCAAGAGATGATTCAGATAATATTCACCACATATTTACTATTTAATTCAATAGAAGCACAATCCTACCGCTATGTACACGATTGTCTGTGGTCTTTTATCATTGTCCCTTTTTAAGGCTTCAGCCTCGCGTTGCCTTGTAATACACGCCAGCCTCGCCTGCACGGCTGCGACAAGCAGTATTTCCAACCTTTTCATTGGCTCAAACCAAAAATTCCCAGACGACGCTAAATCCACCTGGTGAAGCGCACCAGGGCCATGGTCATCAGGACTGAATCTTAGCAGCAGACGGTTCAAACGCTGGTAATGGGAATATTTTAACACAACAAAGGCCAGGAGTGACAATAGCTCGCCACGGATCGGATCTTCTATTTGTTCCATTAAACATATATTTACCTCAACTTAGTTACCGTCGCCAGGTTTTCTGCATCGACAATCACTGCACCGACCGTGAAGCTCTGTCAACACGATCCTGCTTCAAAACCAATTCTCACACTTTAACAACACCACCACACTCTCACAGGCATTCTTAAATACCTGCTGACTCGTTATACGTCAAGCAATTGGACACACAAAATATCGCGAGATGGCAACCAGTCAATCTCCGATTCTATCACCGGTCATGGACAGAGACGACAATGCCCCTCCTGTCCAGCCGCTCTCGAAGAGAGACAAGCGCCGCACTGCGTTGATTGATCGACTCAACGACATCACGATGCAGTTCTCAGCGAACAAGGACCAATATTATCGCGAGCAACTGGGTGTTGTTCAGCAGGATATTGCCCTGATTCTCCATGCCATCCCATACGTGGAAGATCCGACCAAAGAATCAACTGTCGAGCTACTGGCAGTCATCCAAAAACTTACCAGAGGTGACCCACGAGCCCTCCAGTCTGTCAAGGAAGGAGATCTTCAAGGCGTTGGAGGGAGAATATACCATGAGTTCCGGGATGAGATTCAAGACGCCATGGAGCGTCGAGATGCCGCCTTATCAGCGTATGCAGTAAGTAGAAGAACCCCCCAGTTAAAACTCAACCATCACTAACACATCTCTCTTAGTTTGAGCACAAAAGCAACCTCAGTGAACTCAATACCAGCTCGGCATTTTTGACGAAGCTCGCTGGACGAGAGCATTCCGCTCTCGCCAGTACCATTCGCGACCGACTCATAAATTCGATTACAGAAAGAAAGCGAAAGCTTAACAGAGACATGACAAGCAATGAGGGGATCGACAATTCAAATGCATACCACTACCACCCAGCGCAATACAGTGTTCTCAACCCTTCGAGCCCCGGAGGCGTTCTCGGGAAGCGTTCCTCGAGACACCGCCGAGACCTAGACGACCTGCCGGCGATGCTCGATCCCACCAAGCGCAAACGCCGAGCTGTCGACGATGGCAGGGCGTCTCCAGTCCCGAGCCGCCGTGCACCAATCGACCTGCACCAGATTGGCTCGAACACACCTCTCAATAGATTCACAGAGAAGGCCCAAGATCCCGAATACCCGCTATACAGCGTCGACAAGCTCTTCACCGAGAAGGAGTTGTCTCTGCTTGAGCGCCAGGCTGCCGAGGCTGCACACAAATACATGGTCCGCCATAAATTCAACGAAGCAGCGACACGCTCTCAATCCGACAGTGACGGTTCTCGCAATGGCGACGCAGACCAGCGCAACAATGACTCCACACCCGACTCGCCTCTCGTTGCCCCGGCCATGGACCGCACAACCCGCTCAACTCGCGGCATTGGCGGCGCCACCAGCGGCTTCATTGGCTCAACCGGCATTGAAGTCATCGCTGACCTCACTCTCCCATCCACATTCACCGGGCAGCTGAACCAGATGCCTCGCCTCCCCCCACCGTTGTACCCCAGCATGACCAAATTCTTCGGCTCCACCAAGGGCGATAACATGCGACCCAACCTCACCGAGGGCGTAGCCGGCGACGAGCTCAACCAGGACATGAACCGCATCGAGTGGGGCAAGCGCGTGAACTCGCAACTCAAGCCCGGAGCAAGTCTGGACCAGGACGTCGAGACCGACAAGGGCACCATCCCCGGCGACCGCCGTTTCCTCGCCGCTGCGATCGCCGAGCCGGGCGTGTATCCCGTGTGGCTCAGCGGCAAGAAGAGGGAAGAGCGCATCGAGAGCGAGTTCGGTGTCGGGAAGCGCGCTGCTGCGCGCCTGGGGCTGGATGCCGAGGAGGTGGGCAGCACGGCGATGAGCAAGCAGAGTAGTCGTGGTGGAAGCGAGGCTGGCGGCGTGGAGATGAGCAGGGAGGGCTCGAGGCGGAAGGCGAAGAACAATTAGTGTTGTTTCTGGGCTTTGCACTTTTCTTCATTACGAATTACGATCAATGGATAGTGGCGTCTTGAGTCCTCCCGGCGCGGGCTGGTGGGGTTTGAAAATGGGATATGGAGTTTTGCTTTCTTACTGGGTATTATTGCTTGCTGGATTTTTATCATCCGGGTTTACCCATTTGGTTTTTTGTGCACATAATTGGGATGCTTCGGCATCATATTTAGATTTGGCATTGCGTGGATTTTCGATGCAGTATACATACACCTGTAGCTTGAAGACAAGACAGACCAGTACAAGCGTTCATTAGATTTCCAATCCAATAATTCGATTTCAATATTTGCCCATTGCACACTGAGAACTTGAACCGCATCACTTCGAAACAATTCACAAAATTTAACAAAGCAGACGGAATGAAGAGGAATCTCTGAATTTTATTTTTGAGGAAATCTCATTAAGAGTTCATGCCCAAATACACCCCCTAAATACGCCATTGAGTACAGCCATATCCATGTACGACCGCCGTGCACATATGATACAAAACGCCAAGCAATTACAAAAAAAGAAAAGCATACTCTCTCGCCCTCTCTATGCCTTGCTCTTCTTGCTCTTCTTCTTCTCCTTCTTCTCCGACTTGTCAGCCTTCACCTCCTCGGCATCCTCGCTGGCATCGCGCTTCCGCTTCTTCTCCTTCGATCCGTCAGCGGCGGCAGCCTTCTCCTCGGCCTTCCGTTGCTTCTTGAGGTCCTTCTTGCTGACCACGAGAGGAGTGCCGTCGGCGTTTAACTTGATCTCGCCACGCTCAGCCTTGCGCTTGTACTTGGCGACGCTGATTCCGGCGGCCTCAGCAAGAGCGCCGTACTTCTCCTCGTCGGTCTCGCCCTTCTTGGGGGTCTTCTCCTTCTTGGACTTCTTCTCCTCCTTCTTGGACTTCTTGGGGGTGCCGTTGGTGGCGGACTTGGCGTCCTCCATCTCAACATCCTCGTCAGACTCCTCGGACTCAGACTCGGACTCGACCTCCTGGATCAGCTTTTTGTCCTTCTTTGATGCCTTCTCCTTCTTCTCCTCAACAGCGGCTGGCGCATCGGAAGCGATTCCGTCGGCATCAGCGTTGTACTTCTTGGCCTCCTTCAGCTCCCATTTGCCTGGCTTGTCCAGAGCCTTGCCGTCAGGGCCGACAGCAACGCCTCTTGGAAGAAGCGGCTTGCCCTCAAGGCCACGAAGGTGGCGCTCGATCTTTGCGCGGGACAGGACACCAAGAGCAGAGCGCTCCTCCTCATCGACATCATCACCCTTGCCCTCACCCTGTGCGCTCCAGTCTGAAAGAGCATCGACACGGAGACCAATGGCAGCCTTGGCGGCAAGCATACGGGCGATCTTTCCCTTGTTCTTACCAGTGGCCTGTCCGACGAGGGAGGCGTGGTAGATGAGACCGTACTTGGGTGTGTCGTGCTTGGTCTTGAGAGCACGGAACAGAGCCTTCTCGGCACCAAGAATTTGGATGGTAGAGGCAGGCGACTTGGCAAGGTTCATTAAAGATCCAGCGTGTGCGATAAGTCTGGCACCGACGAGCTCACCGACAAGCTCGGTAAGGTTGGGGGCAATGGCTTGCATACGGGCGCTGAGATAGCTGGACAGTTGCTGCCTGTACTCTGTGAAGCCAACAACTTGCTCGGCGAGGAGCTGGATGTTATCCAAATCCTCGGGTGTGATCTCGGTACCCATGGAAACCTCAGCGGCGGCCTTAACAGCGGCCTCAATCTCCTCTGGGAGGATATCCGAGAGGTCGGTGGTAGCGGCGTTTGTGCGCATACCCATCTTCAAGATGATTCTGGCGATGGCGAGGTTGTCGTTGATAATACGAGCCATCTCAGGGAAATGCCACCCGTACCATTCCTTGACACGCATAGCGTAGGTGTTGAGCTCCTTGTCCAAGTCGTCCAAAAGCGCAATGGCCTGAACAATCATGGTGTCGACCTTGTCGGGAGAGAACTTGAGCTTGTGACGGGACAGAGAGTGAGACAGACCAAGGGACATGGTCGAGATGTTCTCTGGGAGGAGGCCCGGAATGAGGGCTGGGAGGTTCTCACGAATCGCACGGAAAAGCTCGTTGGAAGCGGAGTCGGAGATTGGGGTGAGCGTCACCGATGGCAACTTGTTAATTGCCTGCCCGAGTTTTGGGTCGGCAACGGCCAGAGAGGCCTTCTTCTCATCCTTGATTGAGTCGAGGAGCTTGGCCAGCATGGGAGTGACCTTGCCATCTACCAGCGACGCAACTTCCTCGAGGGCCATAGCGGCACTATCGAACTTCTGGAAAGTCTTGAGTTTGAGCCTGGAAGAAATAGAACGTTAGTTGAGAACGCGCAACACCAATGGCTCGAACATCATTGCCATTGTACACTTGCTGGTGAAAACTTACATGCTGCACACACCCTCAGCCGTGCCGGCCTCTGTTGCGAGGTTCTCATTTTTCAGAAGTTTCTTGTCTTTCGCCTTGAAGAGCGCATATCCTGCGCTCGTCTCCGTAAGTATAAACAGCGTCATTTTGAAGGGTGGCGGTTGCTGTTGCCGGAAGCGTGGAGAAGTCGTCGTTGGAGAGAGCTGTTTTGCTGAACGCTCTTGCTCCAGAAGTTTTTAACTTTTCAAAATGTTAGAGGCAGATGGGACTAGCGCGGATTGGCGAAAGTTTGTACTCCACAAGTTTGTTCGGTCACGTGATGCAATGGTAGCTCCAAGGTGGAGCCTTGGGAGCTTCACAGGACGTTGAACATCCAGCCAACTCTCAAATAACCACCAAGCCTTCAAGATGGAGGGCCTTTTCTTCAATGTTAACAATGGGTAAGTGGTCTGATGAGTTTTCTGGGATTGTTTCTGACGTATCCCACAGCTACATCGAGGGAATTGTCCGTGGCTACCGCAACAGCCTCTTGACGAGCCAGAACTACAACAACATGACACAGTGCGAGACTATTGATGGTGGGTCATTCTATATAATACTCATGACAGAAAGGATATTAATGTTTTAGATCTCAAACTTCAACTGGGCCCTGCATATGGGGATTTCCTTTCGTCTTTACCTCCGAACCCCTCCACTTCTTCTCTCGCAGCAAAGACGACAGACAAACTGATATCGGAGTTCCGCTATCTGCGAGCAAATGCTGTGGGGTCGCTAGCAAAGTTTATGGACTACCTGACGTATGGCTATATGATCGACAACGTTGCGCTCCTCATTACAGGGACACTACACGAAAGAGACACCAGGGAACTACTGGAGAGATGCCACCCGCTTGGCTGGTTCGAGACCATGCCAGTTCTCTGCGTCGCCACGAATATGGAGGAGTTATACAACAGCGTGTTAATTGAGACCCCGCTCGCACCATATTTCAAAGGCAGCCTGAGCCACCAGGATCTTGACGAGCTGAATATTGAAATTGTTCGAAACACCCTTTACAAGAACTATTTGGAGGACTTCTACAACTTCGTCACCACGGATTCCGATATTGCCGGCACCCCTACGAGCGAAGTCATGTCAGAAATGCTGGAGTTTGAGGCCGACCGCAGGTCGATTAATATTACGCTGAACTCGTTCGGCACCGAGCTATCAAAGCAGGACCGCAAGAAGCTGTACCCAACCTTTGGAAAATTATTTCCCGAGGGAATTCTGATGTTGTCGAGAGCAGATGACATTGAAGGTGTACGCCTGGCCGTGGAGGGTAACTCAGATTATAAGTCATACTTTGACCAAACAGGACTGGGACAGGGTGGTGGTGTTGGCGCTGGAAACATGAGCGGCGGTGCAGGGAGCGACACCAAGAGCTTGGAAGATCTCTTCTATCAAAAAGAGATGGAAATTTCCAAGAATGCCTTCACAAGGCAATTCACATATTCGATTGTATACGCATGGATCAAGCTGCGGGAGCAAGTAAGTCAACCCCGTCTTATCACGGGCTGTTCAAGGTCTAACATAGGATTAGGAGATCCGCAATATCACTTGGATTGCAGAGTGTATAGCACAGAACCAGAAGGAAAGGATTGGGAACTATATCAGCGTATTCTAGTCATATAGTCAGGCTTTCGACACGTCGTCCTGCTTTTATTTTGCACGGGTTAGAAAACAGTGAGATGGGCGCAATAGGCGAATGGGACACTGGTAGTTTTACATAATTCACAATCGAGTCTACCTACTCGATCCTTATTGTACATTGCGCCTCAACGACATATGCTGCTATTTTACAAACTGATCTCGTTCTTCCATGTTCCCTCAGTCAGACCCAACGTCGAGATTAGGTTCTGCCAACGATCGCCTCCACGCTCCTTTCTCCTGAGGTACTGTAACAACTTCTGCCTCCTATGCACCAGTAGTCTCAGGTTCCTCTTGTTGACCTTATCCTTTTGGCGCCCCTTCAACAACATGTGGTCTGCAAGGACCTGGATCTTGGCCGTCAAGATGGCTATTTGAACTTCGGAGCTACCAGTATCTGGGCCAGCACGGGGTGTTTTCTCTATCTTCGACTGTGCCTCAAGAACTCCAGCCGCACGAGGTCTCAGGACACCATCGGTGTTGTGGCGGCCAAAGGTATCAATGCAACGTCGGATGTTGGCTCTCGTCCTGTCCTTCTGGTTTCCATTCTCCAGAGCCAGAATGCGCTGGACTGCAGTGGTGGCTCGCTCGTGATCTTCGGCATGTTTGCGGATCTGCTGGGCTTCCAGTTCTGGGTCGATAATGTCTCGGTTTTCGGAGATAACGGGTTGCGTCAGGATGAATGAGTGCTGCAGTGCTGTCTCAACTTCGGAGGGTTTGATGAAGTGGTTTAGGTGGCGTGTAGTGTCCTTGTCCAGCCCTTGAATCGGGGTAACGGTCTTGAAGGACTCGACAAAGGGCGTTGAGATGCCACGAACTGGGTCCCCGAGGGCGGCGTCACGCTCCGCATTCAACTCATCCCGCCTCTTGACATTGGCTGCCTTCCTTTGGCGTGCTTGAGCCAAAGCATATGGGTCACGGTGTCGTCGCGTTGTCGTGGACGCATTGGCGACAGATATCTTTGATACTGGGCTGGCGACTGTAGGCTTTACAGCAGGTCGTGCGCATACTGAGGAATATTAGTAACTTGTGGCATTATAACATTGCGTGTACCACATACATGACAGAGCGCCAAAGCGCGCCAGCAACGGTATTTGAGGCGGCATGGCTGGTTGCTTTACTTCCTCCTGACCTGAATCCCGGCCTCATCTACACAGCTATTTTCTCGGGCGTCGCCAATGGTTAATATGGACTAGTCTGCGTTTGGATTAGTGGTTTTTACAAAACGCTAAACTATTTTGGGCATTGTCGCGAAACCCTACGAGGGCCGACGCACACTGAATATCGCCAAATAATTATCGTGAACTTTTCCTCCTTCACGTCTTTTTCCTCCTCATCTTCCGTCAACCACAACACCACGGTCTTACCAGGTACCAGATCAACCGTCAAAATGGCTCCTTCTCAACTCCCCCCGATCTTCAATGCCACCTCCCAGGACATTGAGATGCTCCTCGCAGCTCAGTGCCACTTGGGCTCCAAGAACATGCAGGTTCACATGGAGAACTACCTCTGGAAGACTCGCCCGGATGGAATCAATGTCATCAACATTGGCAAGACCTGGTAAGAGACGCTCTAATATGCTATACGCAGCTTCTACTATTTGCGCTGGAATTTCGTATTAATTTTTACGCTTAGGGAGAAGATTGTCCTCGCTGCCCGTATCATCGCAGCCATTGACAACCCCGCCGACATCTGCGTTATCTCCGCTCGCCCATACGGACAGCGCGCTGTCCTGAAGTTCGCCCACCACACCGGTGCCGTCGCCATCGCCGGTCGCTTCACCCCCGGTAACTTCACCAACTACATCACCCGCTCTTTCAAGGAGCCCCGTCTCATCATCGTTACCGACCCCCGTACCGATGCCCAGGCCATCAAGGAGGCTTCCTACGTCAACATCCCAGTCATTGCCCTTTGCGACACTGACTCCCCAACTGAGTTCGTCGACGTTGCCATCCCAACCAACAACAAGTCCCGCCACTCCATCGGTCTCGTCTGGTGGATGCTTGCCCGTGAGGTCCTCCGCCTGAGAGGTACCATCGCCAACCGTGAGGCCGACTGGGACGTCATGGTCGATCTTTACTTCTACCGCGACCCTGAGGCCGAGGAGAACAAGGAGATCGCCGAGGAGGCCAAGGTCCCCGGTGCTGAGGAGGTCGGAGCCGCTGCCATCGATACCGGCTTCGCTTCCGCTGGTGCCGCTGACTGGGAGGTCTCCGGCCCAGCTGCCGGTGCTTTCGCTGCCACTGCCGCCGCGACTGGTGCCGCTGCTGCTGCTGGTGCTGGATGGGATGGAGAGGCTGGTGCTGAGTGGGCTGCTCAGCCAGCTGGCACCACCGACTGGGCCGCTGCTGACCCAAAGGCCGCCACTGAGGACTGGTAGATGCCTGTCTTCTAGGTCTTATTACAGGTCAAACTGTAGAAAAAGAAACGATTTGCTACCCCATCATGTCGTTGCCTGATTGAGGATTCGCGTGCCTGACACTTATGAGGGAAAGATACTGGGCCGCTGTTGCAGTCGTTCGGCGGTTGAGGGAAAGCCCTGTGCTGGCATGTGTTTTGATTCCTTTGTCTTGGGACGCGTACTATATGGAATGCGAAGCTTGTCGGAGGAATTACGCAATAATGCATTACTGGAAGCTGTCCTCGGCCGCATCTATTTTGTGTGTCATTTGGTGCCATTGTGTGATGTGTATGTGACTAGTGTTTCTGCCTTGGTGCTATGTTCCGTAAGCTGTCTCTATTCCCCCTGGCATATCTATTGTACCTTCCTACGATAACATGAATGCTTCTCCAAAAGAGCTTCCCCTTTCGTTCTACCACACCACACCTCGCCTTTCAGTTTCTTCCACGTGAGCCCAGCCTCCTCATCCATTCTGCTTACTCTACTTTCTACAGAGTTATGCACGTGCATTTATACAGCTTGTCAGTATGACCAGCCTAAGCCCAAACATGGAGTGTCACGCACCATATCCGGAAGTCTCGTGAGCAACAATGCCATAACAAGTACGTGGATATCATTAAAGTCATATAAACAGCCTAACCCTACCAAAACAAGTAAGAAAGAACCTCCAAGACGCCCAATCGATCAATACACAGGCCCGAATAGGCAAAGCACCCACCCAAGCGCTCAAATCCCTTCCTGAAAGGGCAGAAGACCCCCCCGAAACAGCGCTAAACCACCCTATCTGGGCGACTGGGACGCCCTTCTCGCTCAAAACCCAGCAAAAATAGCCTATCCAAAACCCGATTTTCGCCCCGGTTTTACCCCTCTGCACCCCAAGCCAGCCCAGGCGCCCTAGCCAGAGCGACCCCCCCTGGCTAACCCCTCGCAGCTGCCCCCCGGTAGCAGAATCTGCAGCCCTAGCGCTAACTCTCAAATCAGAAGCTCGTAATGGTCGTGATAAAGCAGCAGCGAGTGTGCCGGACAAGGTTGTGCGCGGCTATTGGGCGGGGAGAGGGGGTGTTCCGCTCCGCTCCGCCAGCCACAACGCAGATGGCGACGACGAGGGTTTTTGCAACGCCGACGTAAACAAAAAAGAATAATTATGAGGGAAGTGAAAGAAAGAGGTTTCCGTGGTGACTAAACCTAGTATTCTGGTGATGGGTAGCGCGCGCGGGCCTGTTTGTACTCTTGTGGGTGCTTTCGCGAGGTTTTGCTTGTGAGAGCACTGGAAACCGCATTAGCTAGGTTCTCAATTTCCTTGCTTTGGGAGTTCGAAAACGGCGAGATTCTGTCCTTTCTATCCGTGCAATTTAAATCGCAGCCGGTAGAATTTTGCAGATATCATCTCATTGTGAACCGTCCAAACCCGGTGAAACCAGCATTCCAGGACAATAGAGTTCTGGATTGCAGTTCAAATTAGGGGTAAAACTTACGAAACGTGCTTCTGGCTCCACTCCAAATCCCTCTTCACCTCCTTGACATCCTGGAATCCAGTCTGCATTCTGGCGCGGGATTTCGCAAGACGAGCCTGTGCTTTTGCGCGCAGCTCCTCAATCTCGCGCTGCTTGTTGTTGAGTTTGCCGGATCTGTAATTTAGTCAGTTATGCACTCGTTGATTTCGGCGAGAAAAATTATCAATCAGCTATCACTTTTCCCGCGCGCCACAGATTCCAAAATGTTGAATTCTGACTGGAAGTGAAAAGGGGGCGGTTTCGCTAATGGCGGGGTAATGAGGGGTAATGCGCCGAGACGCCCCAAAAGAAATAGAACTCACGCCTGTGCTTGGGTCGCCAAACTGCGATCCAGCGGAAGTGGGTCAAAGTTCATGTTGGAGAATCGCTCGCTGACGTATTCCTGGAGATCGATACCGTTCGCTGAGTTCCTCGTCTCGTACTCGCTGCTGGCGTAGGAAGGAGTAGTGCTGTATCCAGAAACCGAGTATGATGGCCCGGTGGCGGAGCCAGAAGTGACCGAATCAGCGGTCTCTGGTGGTGAGACAGCGTAACTGCGGCTAATAGGCGCAGGGTGATAATATTGCGACTTGGAGGTCATGGCGATGGGGGAGGTGACGGCATAAGTGTAAGTGGCCATTTTGATGGTTTGATAGAAACAATAAATTGAAACTGTGCGGTTTGAGAAACGGTGGCAAGAGGGATGATAGCGTTTGGAATATGGATGTTAGATGAACTGAGGTTTGGTATAACCTTGGTGTATAAACAAGAGTATGTGATAGCGGTCGGGTGGTGGATGTTTCTGTTTGCTGGTGAGACGACGAGGTGTGTGAGTGAGGTGCTTGAAAGAGTATGTGCTCTGGGTAGTTACTGTGCAAACGGAGGTATGTGAATGATAGGAAAGGAAGAAGGAGGAAAGTCCTCCATCGAGGATTCTGACCTCCCTTTTATACTTTTTCCTCATCCCTCCTCGCTTCGGGGACAGGCTCGATGGAGGAAGGGGTGAATAGGTTTGACCCTATTCCTTCCCTTTGTGTCCTCGTGTCATGCTCTTGACCCCGCTCGAGGGACTCCAGAGATAGGCTGAACACCCCCCTTCACCCCATCCTCCTCCTCAGTTCCGGAAGCTCCGCCCTCCTTAGCCGCCGTTCCCGTCCTCCCACGGTCCTATTTCCTGTAAGTGTGGTGGTCCGGCCATGGACCCTGGAGGACCCTGGTTGACGCCATCTACGGGGATTGGTCTCAGAGGCAGTTTCTATTGATCACAGATAGCCGTCATTCGAGTTTTGCTCCGTCGGCACACCTGGTATTGGTGGATAAGGGGAGGGGATGGGGGGGGACGGTAGACGGGCATTGTCCAGTTAGATGCTGGTCTCAGGGAATGAAAGTTGTGAGGCGACTTGATTAAGGCGATGATACACTTCAAGCGCGGTGACGCTAGTCGGACTGGATAAAGCAGCACTGGAAAGTGGGAGAATGGGAGAAATGTGGGAAGATCCTATGAAGGTTGTTGTCTCAGCGTTGATATTAACATGCCCGATATTGGGGACATTTGTGGGAAATGTATGGGAAATCCCAAGGGCCCGGGAAAACAGAATAATCAATGATGTCAGGCAGAAGTGCATCGTCGGGCTGTGCGTGGGCGTGGGCGAATTGTGTGTCCAAAATATTTAATTTTTTATTGAAAATAAAAACATAAATTCGTCCCTGACATCACTTTGTAATGTCCGATCGGAACCCATCAAACAGACAGCTTGGAAATGCCATTTTCTGCTGTGATAGGCTAAGTGACACAACTGCGGTATCATAAAAAACCTTTGTGGCTTTGTGTTATGGGAACACAAGAGTCCTGCCATGGATGGTTACAGTGCAGTCAGTACATTTCACGGGCAAGTATCATGCTCCCCGCGGCACGTTTTTCCCCTAGACCCTCAACTAATAGCTAATACATTGGAACGGAATGCCACAAGGCTGCATTCGTTGGCCAAGGACGGAGTAAGCCCGCATATTTTCAGCGATCAAATGGCCGTAGGAAGACGCGGCCGAATATGCAGGGCTTCGGCTTGAGGTGGCCTATACATGCCAGGAACCAATGAAGCTGGACGAGGCGACTGGCACCTGTGGCACGAAAACATGGGCTGGACACAAATTCCAAAATATCTCGTCACAACCACTGAAGGAATTCGTGCATCGGAAGGGATACTGACGAAACCATGTCTGGAGGCACAAGAGGCACAAGAAAGTCTCAAAACGTGGAGTGCTGTCTAGTGGCAATTAGGTTATTCGTCTACTATAATACATGTGATGTGCTATTCGTGTGCTATTCGTTCTGTCCAATGCTGAGCTTATCCTAGATCTTCCTGTCCTTCTAACCAAAGATCTTGAGGAAGCCCCAGATGCCGATACCACTCAGGACTGGTATGGTTAGGTTGTCATCCCAGCCAAAGATATCAACAGCTTCACTAGCCGCTGCCGCAAAACCCGTCCACACGCTCATTATTGCAAGTGCAACTCCTCCTCCAATTGTGCTCTGAGAGTCAGTGAGGCTCAGCCCGTTCTGGATGGCGCCAGGGAGTCTTAGTACACCCGTGAACATAAATGGCCAGTCGTCATCACCAGGGAACGGCCCAGTTCGCGGGGCCAACCATCCCCAGAAACCCACGGCAGTCACAACACCGACAATAAATGCAGCGGCAGTGCCAGCAAGGGATTTTCCTTTCCTGATCCGTGGAGTGTATCTGCCCCAGGCCCGCCCGAAAGTGCTTGCAGCTGTATCACACCAACTGAGGAGGAGTACTGCAACAACACTGACGTCTTTGGGAAGGAAGTAGAGCACGGTCCATGTACCGAGTAAATACCATATGACGCCGTTCCATGAGTTGTACTCCGTCTCGCGCATGAGAGCACCAAGTGCCCTTACATATATTCGATTCAGGTATGGGAACCTAAACCTTAAATAGTCTGTTGCGGCGATAGGTACAAGTGCAGCCATCAGATAAGGTGGGATGGCGCTGGTTTGCTTTCCGGAGACGTATGCCCATAGCGTGAAGAATCCTATCGACACATGCAGTGCTTTCCTGGGTACCTCGTGCCTGTGAATGAAGGCGCGGAATTGTTTATGGATCGGAATCAAGCCGAGAGGGCTCGGGCTGCGACTGAAATCGCGCCAACTCCAGGCCGTCGATGGCGACAGCTTTGCTGGACTTAATAATGCCTCATCTTGTATTTCTGGCACCCCGTTGGGTTGGGCTTTGGAGATTCCGCTGGTCTTGCGAACCCTGACCGGGCTTCTGCTCTTCGGCCTCGGCCTTCTGCCAGTCGCATCGGTGCTGGAGTCTGATGACTCGTCGTCGAGATCTTCATGAATAGCCTGGGGGGTATTTACGCGCTTCCTTGCGGATGCGCGTGTCATCGGACCAGAATATCCATCCGGTGACGTCTCGGAGGGGGTGGGCGACGGTGAAATCACCCTCGGAGTTGCCGGGATCGACCGCGGAGGCATCATATGGTCAAAGGTCGGTAGCGCCCAGCAAGGTGCAACGCCGACGATAGTTCGCCGGATATTTCGCAGTCGTAGTATATTATATGTAAAGTGGAGTTGAGTGTCGTGTGTCGTTAGGTTCGTAATTGTAGCGGTGGACTGCGCTATTGGCTCCAGTGGAGCGATAGGTACAGAGCAGGGCTGCGTTGCATCTTCATAGGAATGGAGACTCTGCCAAATATTTCGTGAGCTGGCGGCCACGCTTATTATGATATAGGAAATAGGATGTGAGAGGAAGTGAAGGATGTCGTGGCATATGAAAAACGTGGGTTGGGTTGCTGACCAGGTACAGGCACAAGGCCGCTAAGATAATGAAAAAGTGACGAAAATGGTGGATGACGGCAGCCTTCTCTGTTAGGTCCGAGGCGCCGATGTATAAGATTTTTACGATAACAACTTTC
Organism: Pseudogymnoascus verrucosus; assembly: GCF_001662655.1. Classification (NCBI taxonomy): domain Eukaryota; kingdom Fungi; phylum Ascomycota; class Leotiomycetes; order Thelebolales; family Thelebolaceae; genus Pseudogymnoascus; species Pseudogymnoascus verrucosus. The sequence goes on from NW_017263684.1 coordinate 200,179, forward strand.
TAGTTTGGATTCACCGCGAGGACGTTAGAAGGTATTTTATATGAGTGTAGAGTTTAGCTATCTGAATACGGAATTTTAATAGAGATGTCTGCATTTGTTTACCTAGTCCCTGACCTCATTTCTCCAATTCTTTATCACAGATGGGAAATCAACAGCAGGCATGTGCAATGGGGGCCATTAGTCACGTGCGCTATCGATAACGATAAGAAAATTAATTCAGCGGACATTTTCGACCACGACCACATATCTTTGATACGGCGGGGAGCTTCGATACGCTCAAGCTGAGAAAAGAGCAGATATACGGCGACATGCCAGCAAAGGATGTGACCAAGAAGGATCCCCGGGCGTGGGATGCGCTCACTCCTCCACTGTCCGATTGGACTCTCGGTGCGATCAAGACGATGGGCTTCACTCGCATGACACCAGTCCAAGCCTCGACAATTCCACTGTTCATGGGAAATAAAGACGTTGTTGTAGAGGTTAGTTGGAATGCTTGGATCAATTTGCCAATATAATAACTAATAAACATAGGCTGTTACTGGAAGCGGAAAGACTCTGTCGTTTCTAATACCAGTAGTTGAGAAATTACTTCGACTCCAAGAGCCACTAAGGAAGCATCACGTCGGCGCAATAATCATCTCTCCCACTCGAGAGTTGGCTACTCAACTGCACACCGTCCTGTTGTCGCTCCTTGGTTTCCATGCCCCGTCAGCAGCAAAGTTGACTCCATCCGAAGATGCGATACCATTCCCCGCGTCGACACTCTCAGTTGTCCCCCAACTGCTCCTCGGAGGAACAACAACCCCAGCCCAGGACTTGAGCGCATTCCTCAAGAACAGCCCGAACCTCCTCATTTCAACGCCTGGCCGCCTCCTCGAACTGTTGTCTTCTCCGCATGTCCACTGCCCTCAATCGTCGTTTGAAGTCCTCGTCCTCGACGAAGCCGACCGTCTCCTTGATCTGGGATTCAAAGAAGACCTCCAGCGCATTCTCGCCCGCCTCCCAAAACAACGACGCACTGGGCTCTTCAGTGCCTCTGTTTCAGAAGCAGTTGGCGAAATTGTCCGTGTTGGTCTCCGCAACCCAGTCAAAATCGCTGTGAAAGTAAAATCACTCAGCGGAGATGATAAACGAACACCGGCATCATTACAAATGTCCTATCTCCTCACACGTCCGCCCGAGAAAATACCCGCATTACTCTCACTCTTGGAGAACCTAGACCCTAAACCACAGAAAACCATTGTCTATCTTTCCACCTGCGCAGCCGTCGACTACTTCCAGCATCTCCTCATCGCTGTTCTACCGCCCAACTTCTCTTTGGTTCCCCTCCACGGCAAACACCCTCCTGCCGTGCGCACTAAGAACTTCACTAAATTCCTCAACTCCGTCACTCCCATGGTCCTTCTCACCACCGATGTTGCCGCCCGTGGTCTCGATATCCCACAAGTCGATCTGGTAGTCCAAATCGACCCACCTTCCGACCCCAAGGCTTTCCTCCACCGTTGCGGCCGTGCTGGACGCGCTGGCCGCAAAGGACTGAGTGTCATTTTCCTCCAACCTGGCCGAGAAGAGGATTACATCCCGTTCTTGGAGATTCGTAAAACGCCCATTAGCGAGCTGACGACACCGGAGGTGAAGATTAGCGAGAAGGATGTGCGTACTATAACTGATCGTCTGCGCAAGGAGGTCTTGGATGACCGTGCCCTGCATGATAAGGGTCAGCGTGGCTTTGTATCGTGGGTCAAGAGCTACAGCAAGCACACTGCTAGCAGTATATTCCGCGTCGCAGACTTGGACTGGACCGATCTTGGTCATGCGTGGGCATTGGTGAAGCTCCCAAAGATGCCGGAGTTGAAAAAATGGGACGGAGACAAGTACCTGGGCGTCAAGCTCAACATGTCCGAGTATGAGTATAAGGATAAGATCCGCGAGAAGGCACGCATAGTTGCTATGGAGGAGGCGAAGAATGCCGGTCCATATGTGCCAACTGCAGAGCAGCTTGCAAGGAAGAAGGAGCGGAGTGCGTGGAGCGCGAAGCACGATGCACAGGATCTGAAAGAGGATAGGAGGGAGAAGAAGAAGAGGAAGAGAGAGGCGGAGAGAGTGGAGAAGATGACTGCCGAGGAGAGGGAGAAGGAGAACGAGCTGCAATCATTATTAGAGCAGGTGAGGAAGAAGACAAAGATGGAGCAGAAGGCTTTGCTTGAGTTGGATAAGCAGGAGTTTAAGGGATTTGATTAGTTTAAAGCGTACCTGCGAATGACGATACGACGACGCTGTATATTTATTGCGTAAAAATATTACCACTTTCATGGAATGAGACTGAAGATTATGTTTGAAATAATAACCGTTATTTTGTAAGTGAATTAAAGCGTATGAGCGGTGGTATGATATAATTTGATATGTTGGTGTTGGCCGTTTCGCCTGTGACGCCTGTGACGCCTGGGGCCTTACAACCTCTTCTCCCCGCCATTGTACACCACCTCTCGTCAACAGTCAACACCATGCCTCGTTCCAGGTCGCGGTCACCAGCACCACGGCGCTCGCCCCCGCGGCGACGCAGCCGCTCACCAGACCGACAAGAAAAACCCCGCGACCGAGATCGCGACAGCGAAAGAGACGGAACCCGCGATCGCAAGCCTCTCGACAGACCCAAGAAGAGCGGCTTCAAATGGAAAGAGAAGCGCCGCGACGAGGACCGCCCCGAGGAGCCCAAGCGCCTTGAGCGAGGCTACCGAAACCGCTCGCCATCGCCTCGAAGACGTGAACCAGCAGCCAAGGGGTCGTCGGTTGAAGACAAATTTGGTGTTGCTACGAAGTTTGGGCCATCTGTGGCTGATAAGTTTGGGAACTCGTCGAAGTCGGAGAAAGGTTCCGCGGCGGACACCTCGAAGCCACCAGCTCGGGCGGCGGCTGCTGCTGCGGCTGCACCGGTTGCAAGTGGTGAACCTATGATTATCGTACACATCAATGATCGGTTGGGGACTAAGGCTGCGATTCCATGTCTTGCGAGCGACCCGGTTAGGCTGTTCAAAGCTCAGGTTGCGGCGCGCATTGGGAGACAGCCACACGAGATCATGTTGAAGAGACAGGGAGAACGACCATTCAAGGATCAACTGACGCTGGAGGATTACGGGGTTAGCAATGGGGTGCAGCTGGACTTGGAGATTGACACTGGAGATTAATTGAAGCTCTTCAATGCTGGGAGGCTGTGGGACGGTATCATGAGGGCGTTTAGTAGGGACTACTGGGTTTACTGTCAGAAACATAGGAATATTAAAGCACTATGGTTCATTCAAGAGATATTAGACTCAAATACTGTGACTGTGACTTATGTAGCGTACGTTCTGATCTGTTGCCATCCGCCAACTCCACCATCCACCACATATTCCCTTATCGATAAGCCTCGAGTGTTTGTAAATATCCATGTGCTTCAGCTACCCCAGCACCAAGAGCTTCCCCTTCACGGCACAACCAAAGATGCAGACAGCCATTGCCAAATGTTAACTGTCGCACCCACCCTCCGCGTGCGGAGGCCCTCTCCAACGACGGTTGAATATATCGTCTCCACGCGCCCACCCTCCACGCTCTCGTTCCGCCTTCTGCTCGGCATCTTAACAACCATCCGCGTGCTCCTCCTCCTGAGCATCGCCCTCCTCCTATTCTGCAAATGGCAGCTCTACCCCTCCGCGCCATCGATACTACCATATTCCCCAACGCCTGAAGTCCTCAGCCTAGACTACCTCTGGCACTCCCTCGCACTCCTCCATGCTTCGCAACTCGGCCTTGTGGCTACGCACGTGGCATCTCTCGTTCCTCTTTTCATCCTGCTCCCGCTAGCAGCTGCATTCGCCTATGTGTCCATCCTGCGCATCCACTCCCAGGAGTCCTTACTGGTCCTGCGTGGTCTTGGGATTCAGACTTGCTCGAGCTCGTCGACGTACCTGACTGGCGCATCGACGCAGTTTATCCCCACCCAGAAGATTCAGGATCTGCTCATTAACGAGGCATTTCGTGGGTTTGAGGTCAGGTACTACTTGGTTGTGGTTGTAGAGGGGGAAAAGGAGGTGGTGGTTGTCTTTCCCAAAACGTTACCTAGGCGGAGGGTTGTGGAGGAGGTGTGGAGGGGAGGGAGGCAGTGTTTATATGGTCGAGCGAAAGCTGTAGATAAAGCTGCGAATGGGAAGGCATAGGATGTTTAATGTTGGGATGGCACAGATGGAAGGGACCGAGTCTAATGATGAATATATGTATTGTTAAATGTTCTACTCGTCTCCGTTGTCAGTAGGATTGTTCATCCTCCTAAAGCCCTGCTTCTTCAGGTCCGCGGAATCCTCGAAGCCTTTCCGTACGGCGTACTTCTCGTTGATCACCTTGGGCGTCTCCATCAGCGGCTTCTTCATGACTGGAGTGTATTGTCCGGTCAATTTCGGCTTGTTGTTCCCGTCATAGACCTTCTGGCTCCTGACAACCTTGGCCCAGTGATCGCTTGTCATACCTTCAATGGCACCTCCTTGCCTTGCGACTGCACCCAGGAGGTTACTTGCAAGTACCTCATCAATCTTTCTCTCGCGCCAGACCTTCCAGAGATCTTCCATTAGACCAGTTGTGCCCCATTTCGTGTCGCCGCGGCCGGGCTCGTCACCGACATGGAGCCATTGGATGGCATTCTCTCGACTGGGATCATCTTCATGAGGAAAGACGCAGTCCCAAAGGACGAGTGGTGAATCCTGTGCCATTTCATAAGCTGGCCGGGAGGGAGTTTTCTCAACGTCAAGGAGCTCCTTTATGATAGTTGGTTTCTCCAGGCCCTGGCCAACTAGGAAGAGAATAGCCACCATGCAGCGGACTTGATGCCATAGGAATGCCGAACCGTGGAGAGTGAAGGTATATACCTTCGGAGATATCTGCTCGTTTGGTCTAGTGATAGAGGTCGCTGGAAGAAATTCCTTCTTCCCTACAAAGTCCAATGTCGGGGTTGTATCGTCCACTTCCAAGATATCAGCGAAAAACATCGTCCGCTCGAAATTCTCTATCTGTTTGCTGCCATCGATCTTGCAGAAGTTCCTGAAATCATGAGGCCCAACGAAGTAACTAGCCGCTTCACGCATAGCCTCGATATCGAGCCATCCATCCTTGACATTGGTGTTCTTATTCGTACTTTTGATGCTTGGATTCTCTGGCGTCGGTGCGAACGCGGGTTGCGTGAAGAAGTACTTATACTGCCTCTCTTTGCAGCTGAACCTGGCTGAGAACCCGAGAGGCGGCGCCGGGCACCATGCCAAGATTCGGATATCTGGAGGAAGAAGTCGGTTTAATAGGTGGCAATATGGTAGCTCATCCGCAATCGGATCGAAGTTGAGAGCTTCCTCGAATTCCGGATCATCGATGCTTAATTCAGGCGTGATCTGTGACCTTGCCACTTCAATGCTAGGACGAAGAGCAGGCGAAGCCATCTCAACTGCCCCATCGCGGGGCTTTGTGTGGCGAAAATCATCCGTCTCATCCTTAGGTCCCTCGGCCGTGTGCTTTGGTAGAGGCCTATTACTCCTGACTCTCAGGCCGATGACCTGCCCAAATGCACTGACGCCCTTGTCGGTACGCCCGCACTTCGAATAGTCGCATCCATCCCAGTTTATTTCGCCGCTGCCATCGTGCTGACCCAGAGATGAGCCCTTGGGGAATATGAACCGTGCTTTAACGAGCGCCTCCCATATCTTCTCCTCGACAGTTGGCAACCGCGTCTTGTTGTTTAAATGGTGCTCGAAGCCGTTGTAGGCCTTTCCCAGATATGCCAATTTCAGCGCGATGAGGCGGGTAGAGTATCTAGAGGGGTCGAAGGCCTTTTCTGTGCGCACTTTCTTGTAGCTCTTTGCTGGTGTCGCGACGGGATAGCTGCATGGTCATTAGCCAGGTTGGGATAGAAGATTAGGTTGCCACCAACTGTGCATTCTTGAGTTTTAGGTTGTGCTCCAGCTCTGTCACTCGTTTTATGAGATTTTCGTGAGACCACTCTTTGTAGTTTATTTTCTCTACAGGCGGGGTTGCCATATTTTGAAGCCCGAGTCTTGCCGCCTTCTTCCTCCTCTCGATTTCAAAATGAGTAAGGAGTTGCGGTGGTGAGGCGTGAAAATGCCTATTTTTTGAGTCGCCAAGAGATTTTAAAGACTTTCTCCAGTTGCGCAGTTGTGAGGTTCTCATCTCAAGGCCTCTGGTGGCCTGGGAGTCAGTTGGGTTTCTGAGTCGTACCCAAAGACTTTTTTTGGGGAGACGCGGAGTGACACATTAATCGCCGAGTCCCTGAACTCTGTGCTCTCCGGTCCCACTTCTGGGCCTGGCTTATCGATAAGATAACGATGGATTTGAACGTCAGTTCGCCTTTCACTATTCAACCACCATTCAATGGCCGATTCCGATCCCGATTCGCCTGTGGTCTCTATTCTATTCCTCGGCGATGCTGGATGTGGAACGTCTACGTTCTTCTCGTAAGTCTTGAATTGGTCATGATCGATCCAAGCTAAACAAATCCCAGGCGGATAAGCCAAGGCGCCGCGGGGCAACAGGCCGACAGACACATTGCGCCTCTTCGTGATGGCGACCAACCGTTCGTTTATGATATAAAGTTTTGCAATCGTCCGTTTCGATTTCAGCTTTATGACACCGCAAGCCCTGTAAACTGGAAGCTCTTGCATCCCGATGTGGTTGTGCTGTGCTTTGATGTGAGCCAGAGGTTGAGCATGATTAATATGCAGAGATATGTAAGGATACACTTTCCAATCCCAGCTTACTATCAGCGAGGCTATTGATAGACAGTGCCTAACGTATGTTCAGTGGATCAATGAGACTATCAAGTCATTTATGCTGGAACGAGAGCTTCCAATTATTGTGCTTGGCTTGAAGCGCGATTTGCGTAGCGAGACAGACCCGAATGGGATCATATATCCACAAGAAGCATATAGAATTGCTCAAGAGATGAGATGTGATAAGTATATAGAGTGTTCAGCGGTCACGGGCGAACTTTTGAAGGAAGCTTGGGAAGATATCTGCAAGACTGGTGCACAGACAACGAACAAGGTAGATGGGCTGCAGGGTCTCAGTGAGGGAGGGTGTTTGATAATGTAAAGAACCATCTCGTGAAATTTTCAGACACCCTGAAGTTATGTGTCTTGTTCCCGCGCCTATATACCCCGTGTGAGAACGCCGCGCAATGCTAAATACCAACCCAACCTTATGTTCCGTCTATTGCTGCCCTTCCATCTTTATATCTTCATTCCTTGCCAGCTTGGCTTCATTGTCCTTTTCTCTATGCCCACTTGCCTCAGCTGCCATGATCTGTCTATCCTTTTGGTCAGGCGTCCCGAGCACCTCTGCGACGATATTGAGGATATCGTCGCGAATACCGTCGACATCTTCGTAGAACCGGTCATCAAATTCCTGGATCAGGATATTCAACACCGCAGGGCTCATCGGCCTATTGTTCATAATCATGATTATCTCGGCTTTTGTGAGGTCGTACGGACGGAGGCGCTCCAAGAGAGTACGGATAGTGTCTTTGTTGTATGGCAGGGGCTTGCTCCCCAGTGGAGACGGAGGCTTCTCGAAGTAGTCCATGAGCTCCATGACTATGGTTTGCAGGTTTCCCGGTCCTGGAAATAGTGTTAGCATTCCAGCCAGAAAAGACATTGAGGGCGGGGTCGAGTAGATTTATTTGCAGACTGTATGTCGCGGCTTGAACGCTGGCTATTCTTACCTCTCTTGTTTTTGCGCTCCTTCGCATACCTCTCTCTCAATTCCGACAGATGAGTGAACACTTCATAGTTTGTTAAGACCGCTGACTGGGCTTCAAGGATCTTCATTCTGGTTTGCGACCCCGCGGTGCCGTTGTCTCAGAGGCTTCTGGTTGGTGTTCAGGCAGTGAAACAGATCCCTGATCAGCCAGACGAGCTACTACTGAGTTGCCTCTTTATTCTTTGGTACAGTATGAGATGTAAGAACGTGGATAATATGGAAGGCGCGACCTGGTTGTTTATATGAGCACTATATGGGCAGCTTGTACAGTAGATTAGCGAAGCAGCGTTTTAGTTTACTGGTCACCGCTGAGACACCAACGCCGCTTAAAGTGATTACAGTAGCTGTGAATAAAATAACAGCCTTTGATCTTCCAATACGCCTTTTCATACACCAGGAACTTAAGAATTAAAACAACCAGCGTAATTCCCATCAGCTGCATTTTTACTATTTGATTCCCAACTACTGCACCGTACGCACGGTCCTTCCTTCAAACTTTTTGGCCGCATGAGCAACTTCCAGTATGCGTTTATCGGAGTGAATTCTGCCGAGGCGGTGAAGCTGATTAGGTTTTTAATGCGCCATTTATGTCAAAGCTCTAACATTCCGCATTGATTGGGGTGGGGCACAACTTTTTTCCTTGACCTCGCGCCGAAACTACGATTGAGCCGCCTCTCGCAATTCCTCGTTTTCCTCTCCATCCGGAGGAAACAACCTCAAAATTCCTGTGTTTTCACAAGCACCAATATTCCAAATGTTGAAAGCAAACTTTACATTCGAAAGTGCTTAACCACTACTCTCCCCTCTGCCTTCACCGCATCCTCAAGTCACCCCTCATACCGACTTTTCCTTATCCAATCGAACGTGAACGGGAAACATCGGACAATCGAAATAATCCTTCATCTGCTCAACTGCTTCTTACCGGCAAGCAAGTTTGCTTAACTAGCAGACCTCCTACCTTGAAAGAAACAACATAAATACTCCGACCTTTTCACGATGACCAGAAACATCGTCATACTGGGTGGCAACTCGCATCCTCAGCTGGTCGAGACGATTTGCAATACTCTTGGCGTTGCTGCCTGTGATCGAATCCTCAAAAAGTTCTCGGTCGGTGAAAGTCGACTTGAGATTCAAGACTCAGTCAGAGGAAAGGATGTCTACATCATTCAGTCAGGTGGTGGGAAGGTCAACGACAACTTCATCGACCTATGCATCATGATCTCCGCGTGCAAAACCGGCTCGGCAAAGCGAGTCACCGCAGTCCTACCGCTATTTCCCTACTCGAGGCAGCCAGATATTCCTTATAATAAGGTTGGAGCGCCTCTAACCCGAAATCCAACAGACGTTAACCGGACTGACTTTTCCTTCGAGAGTCGTCCAGCTACACCGAGCTTGTCTCAGCCACAGAGTCAAGGCTTGGCAAATGGCATCGGTAACTTGCACAAGAAGCTTGGAAAGTCGTCGTTAGAGGATAACATGTCGAATGGTATTACCCCGCCTAGGCGACAAGATACGAGCGATAGCAGCAATGGATCAGTCAGGGAAGAGAAGGGCGCTCAAACACCCCACTTTACGACTCACGACTACGAGAACAACGCAGTCATCAACAACGCGGCATTTTTCCAGCCAAAGCCTGGATACAAGCAGTGGGTTGCTCAAGCGGGCACCCTTGTCGCGGATCTGCTTACCTGCGCCGGAGCGGACCACATCATCACCATGGACCTTCACGACCCGCAATACCAAGGCTTCTTCGATATCCCCGTTGACAATCTCTACGGCAAGCCGCTTCTCAAGAGATATATCCAACAACATATTCCAAACTTCAAGGATGCAGTCATCGTCAGCCCAGACGCCGGCGGTGCAAAGCGAGCCACAGCAATTGCCGACGGCTTGAACATGGACTTCGCCCTGATTCATAAGGTAACATAACCTGCCTCTTGACCGGGGCTACAAACTAATTAAACCCTAGGAACGTCGTCCGACTCGCATCACTGACCGCCAAAACGCCACCATGATGCTTGTGGGAGATGTCGCTGGCCGGGTCGCCATTATCATCGATGATCTCGCTGATACATCCAACACCATTACCCGCGCCGCCAAGCTTGTAAAGAGAGAGGGCGCTACCTACGTCTACGCTCTCCTCACACACGGAGTTTTCAGCGGCGACGCCATCGCTCGCATCAACGCGAGCGCCATCGACAAAGTCATCGTCACTAACAGTGTCCCACAAGAAGAGCACAAGCGCCTGTGCCCGAAACTCGAAGTACTGGAGATTGGCGGCATTTTCGCAGAGTCGATCCGAAGGGTATACCACGGCGAATCCATCAGCGTCCTTTTCCAGTACGACTAGAATACATGTAATGGAATTACACCAACCAATCTTGGGAGAGGCCGTTTCTTTCATGGCGTATATTTTTTCCTCGTTCTTGTGCTTCATTGGAGTTGGGAAGGCGGGTTCGTTAATCCCATTCATTTGACACCGTGCGTGGGTACACAGTACAGTTGGCAGTTGCCACAGGACATGATCGGTGCTTCGGCCGAAAAAAAACAAGCCCCGTTTACATATCTTTGCTATACCCAAAAAAAAGACTCCGAAGTCCAAAGACGGGGGAGAAGAGCGCAGGATATAACGGGCATCTGCGGCTCTGATTTCTACCTACCAGCTTAATTTTGTTCACACTATGAATGTCTTGACATCGTAATTGCACGCTTCCCAAGTGCTGGATACGGGCGTGAGACAACTTGAGAGGGTAAAGAAGACGCCAAGAAAAATAAAAGATAGTTGAAGAATATGGTTGAACATGGGGAAAATTGATGCGTGATTTGTTGCAATGTTATTGTGATTGTCAGCCCAACCTCCAGCTAATATGCATGTGATTTCCCGGCTCCTATGACCGTTTACGCCGTCTGACCCTGACCCTGACCCCTCTGAGGCCTCTCAACCCACGTCCCAACCTCTGGCAGCCCATTTTCCTTCTCCAGTCCTCTCCAGGGATTATCATTAAAGCTCGGATCATAATAGCCTATATACCACAGCTCATTCCTTTGCCCTCTCTGCCCCGCATTTTGACCCCTACCCACTGATACTCCCGGTGGTCCCATGGTACTTGGAGAAGGTGGCGGTGGGCGCTGTGGTAGTGAGGCCACTGCTGGGGTTTGCAGTATTGTCGTCGTCCCGGGCGCTGGTGCTATGCTGGATCCCGGTGGTGCAACAACAGGCGTCCTCAACGCGTTCATAAAAGCTCCAAGTCCAGAACTCTGCGGTTTCTTGGCTTTCTGTTTTTGCTTTGGAGGGACTGGGGCCGCCGAGCTTCCTGTTGAGGATAAGATGGCATCGATCTTCTCTTGTGCTTCCTGAGCTGCTTGATTTGGTGGTGGGAGGCTGGTATCAACATATCCTGGGCCTTGCTCGTCCTCATCCTCATCCAGCAAAATCTCATCTTCATTCCTTCCTATCCCATCCATGATAGGTGGCGGACGACTGGTGTCCAAATATCTCGGCCCATCGTCGCCCTCATCCACGTACTGCGGTCCTTCATCATCATCCAATGCAATTTCCTCGTCATTTTTCGCAGCTCCTGTTGGGGCTTGTGACGGCACGCCCAATTGCCTTGGCCTTCCCAGCGGAATCTGATTTCCTCCGCTGCCCTGCCCCTTTTTGCCCCCTTTGTCCACAGCTTCCAAGTCTTGGCCCTCAATGAAGGCATCGCTCTTGGGGTTGAACTTCCGTTTCTTGGGTGGTCCCTGGGTGCCGAAAGAGGAGAAGCCCATAGCTGCCGCCATGACGTCAGCCTCATCGTCGGACGAGGCATATGAGGGGTCCATCCTTGTTGCTTTGAGGACAAAGTATTACAGGTTTGAAGGTGAGTATAGTATCGTAGGTCAGGTGACGAGATGGGAATTCACGTCCAGATTCTGGGGAAGAAAGCTAGCAGGGGTCCGTGCTTTACCATGCATTAGGTGCTCTCACCTTGTCTCAGATCTTGGGCTTTGCGGCTGGCCAGCACTTCGATTTTTTGTACGTGTTGCAAGTTAAGAAATAATTTGGCTGGCAGAAGAAATCTTCTAAATAGTGTATAATATCCCAGAATTCCCATATAATTTGACGGGCCCGCAACTACCACGTTATCAAAATCACCACCGCACAAGACCTTGCCTCCTTAACTATCACCAACTCACCCCTCCAAAACAATGTCAGACCCAATCGCCGCCGAAACTGTTGCAGCTGCGCCCACCACTGCCTCCAGCATCCAGATACGGGCCCCAAAAGAACGCGGCGCACCCTCATCTCCATCCTCCGCAACCTTCGTCCCTCCCCGCGACTCTATCACAGGAACCTGGCACGTTACCCACTCCACGCTCCCCATGTGGAGAAAAGCCCGCAACGTCGCCATAACCTACGCGCCTCTCTCGGAAGACGCCAACCCCAAGCTTGACGACTCGGTGACCTATCAGGGCCTTACGGGCTCTGGTATCAAGACGGTCTCTGGCATCGATACGCCCGCGGGTGATGGGGCGTGGAGCTGGCGAGGGAAGGGGTGGTTGATGATTGCGAGTAGCCATTGGCAGTTCTTGGGGTATGGCGGGGGAGGAGAGGGAAGAGAGGGGGAGGGCTGGGCTGTGACGTATTTCCAGAAGACGCTGTTTACGCCGGCGGGGATTGATATTTACAGTCGGCGGAAGGAGGGGCTGGGTGCTGAGAGGCTGAAGGGAGTTACGGCTGCTTTGGCAGAGAATGAGAGCGAAGAGATTAGAGAGTTGGCGAAGGTGTTGTTTGAAGTCAAACGGGACTAGATGGGCATTCATGAGGGGAGCCCTGCAAGTGCGAGATAGACGACATGTCGAGACAGATGTATAGAGATACCCAAATTTGATCAGCAATGAATTAACATAACCTGTACGCTAGTAATAAGTGCACACAGAAGCTTGCAAATACTTGCAGTCAAAATGAAACGATCACATGCATGTAAAGCAGGGCCGTTTTACAGTTGCTTCTCTAGTGAGATAGAATAACACAATTGATAGTTACACATGCCTCTCGCCGCATGACAGTATATACTGCAATAATCATACAACATATCCCCTCTCTATTCCCTCCATCAGATCCCCCATCTATTCCCTCGGCCTGGCCTCTCGCTATTGCCCATCTATTGCTCAATCTCCGCCAAATCCTTAACCCTCAACTCAGACAACTTCAACACCGTGAACTTGTGCTTGCTGATAACAGTCTTCGTCCTCCGATTCCTCTGCTTCTTCTTAATCTTAATCCGTGCCGGCTCTCCCTCGGTCCCCATCACAATAGCCCTGCACTCGAACACCCTCTCGTCCACGTGTGGTTGCCCCTTCAATGTGTAGTCTCTGCTGCCAATAGCGGAAGCGCGGTTGAGTCGGAGAACGTCGCCTGGGACAACGCCAGGCATGTGGAATGGGAGGCGCACGGTATCTCCGACAGTGAGGAGGTATGGTCGGCCGTGGATGAGCGCGGTTATGAATTTCGACGGTTGCGCATTGAGCAGCGGTAGGAGCTCCTTCACCGATTCCGTGACGGCGTAAGGAGTAGATGGCGCGGCTGGCTGAGCAGCTTTGATTTCAGTGGCAGACGCAATGGCCTCAGTCGAGATGGGAGAATGCGAGGCCAGCGGAGCCTTCGAGGTCGGGGGCTCGACGTGCTGTTCTGTCGAGTTGAAGTATCGTGCCTGGCTGGGGAGGAGGAAAGTTGGCGGGAGTGTCGAGGAGGGAACCCGCACCTCCTGCACCGCTCGTCTTAATGCTCTGCTAAACATTTTCGGTCTTGAATGTGGCCTGCGATGCCAATTGCAGGAGCTGGTCTATAAAAGTTGGTGGTTCAGGGCGCTCGAGAATCTCGAAATCTTGCTGACTAATCAGACGCTACGACCATGAAGTCTTGGCATGCCGATTGCGAGGCTTATCTTTGGGAGAGGGTTTGGCAAAGTTAGAGGAAAGCCATTTGGGACTGTACAAATAAGAAATAATCGTAAAGGAGATGGGTGTTTGAGTGCATCTTCCTCATTTGAGGTTGTTTGCTTGAAAAGTAACTTATTTCACGTTGATGGCTTTGACTCTTGAAAAACGAATGGCAAGATGGTGTTATATAATATGTCTGTCTTTGATATAAATGCGATATATATTTATATTCGAACAATTAATCTAATTACCTTCGGCGGCGAGCCTGGACCTCGCAGTCTATATTCTCATCTGACCCAATAATTCATCCAGAAACGCCCATTTCTATCCAAGCCCTGGACGCTTTATTTCCCGTCTTCCACAACCACAGCAACAACTACACATATATCATCGACCTTTCCGCCGGTCCACATCTCATGCGGGTAGTGCTTCTGCACCTCTTTGGCAAACGGCCCATCAACCCTCCTATTAATACTCGCCGCCTTTGCTGCGCTCGCTATCCCCATCGCCAGGAACGACTGCAACGATTTAACATGGTCAGACCCTGGCGAATCATCCTTCAGAATATAATCAGATAAGCGATCCGTAACGTTGATGCCGTCGTCACTGTGAGTCCACGCATTTGACCCAACCATCAGCTTGCTGACAAGCCGAAGGATATCGTAGCTATTGAGATTATCCCACACGCCATCTGTTGCAAAGACGAGCACATCACCGTGGCGCAAGCTGTGCTTGGAGACCGCGGAATCCTTTGGCATATCATCCAACTGTGTTCCTCCAAAGGCTTGGGTCATCATCCGCATCGATCTTGGTATGATGGCCAGTTGATAGGGGGTGTTGAAAGCGTGTGTCTGGGGCTCGGAGTTGTAGTGCACCGCATTCAACCGCAGCTGAAGGAAGCCAGAGTCGCCCAAATTCGCAACATCCAGACTTCCATCGGTCCTCGCGATTGCGACGCAGGCAGTGCTACCGCCTGCTCTAATAGTCTTGTCATTGACCACAGAATCGTATCCTTCTTGCATTAATCCCATTGCACTCAGTGCATCCCCCGATTCGGTATCGTAATTATTGGCTTCATATGCCATGTAGTCGCAGAAGGCATGGGAGAAATCCGCTGGGTCCACTCCCGAGTCTGCCCACCCACCTACTCCGTCTGCAACGCCCATCGCCACATCGCCGCTGTCGCCGAGCTGAGAGACGAAAAAGGCATCTTGGCCGGAAGCAGGGCGGTCTTTTCTGTTCGTTCGCCGCTTGACCGGGATTGGGCGGGGTTCGAAGTGAAGCACGTTATCTTTCGGCTTGAAGCGTTTGTCCTTGGCTGTAAAGGAGGCAGCAATCCCGTATGAGAATCGAGGTGGTGGGGATGTGGCTGACGAGGAGCTATATTCCTGTCGTTTCGTTATGGGTGTTAGGAGGCTATGCTGCCGTTGTGAGGGCGCTTTCGTTCGAAGAGAGGGGGCTGTAAGGTTTCTTCGTCCTGTTGATCGTTGGGCACAGAGTGTGGGAATGGCATATTCTGCTAGGGCAATTCTCTTTGATGCTGCCGTCACCAACGTGTTGGCTGATATGCGCCGCGCCGCAATGTCCATGGCTGCGAAAGATTGATGTCCTGGACTCTAAGAAATGCGAAGCTCGGGTGGCTTGCTGTCGGGGAACCAAAAACGCGCGCTAAATTGCTGCCATTATCGCTCTGTATATGTATGATTGAAGTCGCGGGCTCTATTATGCGTTGGAGTCGTAGTTACTGGGCTTAAAGTGTTGGTAAAGCCAGCTCCTGTTTTATGAAAAAGGTATTTCAGAGAATTAAGGAAATCGCGGGATTGGGGCGCGGCGGCGCTATCAACATATCGGACGGTAGGGTGCCGTGCTCCGATAGTATGGAGCTAAATATGACAATGGGTTATAGAGAAGAGTCTTGGTATTAGGGTCCTAATACAGATAATGAGCCTAAGGAATAATTCCTATACTTGAAATGACTATTTTTTGTGATGTGGCCTTCTAAAACAAGAAAGAGACCCATCGTTTTGATATGCCGTATTGAGTTCCGGGGGAATCGATGTATCAAATCCAGCCTCGTAGCCTCGCGGCAGATCTCCAGTTTTAGCCAATTACCCGATCGCGTCACGTACAGGGGGGTTCCAGACCTCAGCCGCCTGCAACTGCCCGCGACAAAGACCATCGATCGAATAGATCCATTTATTCCCAAAGGGGTTCTCAATAGCATTTCCTGGGAACCCTCAGTTGAGATATATACATTCATATTTCTCCCGACGTTCCACACAAATGAGACTTCGTTACTAAAACTGGCCGACTCACAGCTTGGCAATTTACACAGCAGTCGCCTACAACGACCGTCACATACAAAGCTTCCGACCATGGTGGGACGCGAAGAAGAGGCCACAGGCCTTTTAGACAACAATCATGAGGCCCAATCACGGCCCTCAGTCGATTCAATATCTTCAGCATCGACGACTAGCCTAGTGTTTGAACGAATCGATGAACAAAACAAGAGCCAAGCCAAGGCATCGAGGTTACAAGCCCAGAACGGCTCCCGACCCTACAGCGACCATATGGACGCGTCCTCAATAGACCCCGAAGAGGAAAAGCAGCAAGACCTCGAAAATGGCCTTTTAACGAGCGGCAAGGGAAGCAGCAGATGGTGCACAAAGCTCGTCTGGATTGCTGGGGGAATATTCGTCGCGGCATGGGCTCTGGGAACTGTTATATTTCTCATTCAACATCCCGTAGCCGATGCCCCTCACAACCCAAATGCGCCCAATATCGGCAACGGAAATAAAGTGACCCTACCACAGGTTCTTGGCGGGCAGTGGCGCGCGCAAAGGCACGGCATCAGCTGGATTGAGGGCGCCAATGGCGAAGACGGCCTACTTCTTGAGCAAGGTGCGAGTGGCAAGGACTACCTCGTAGTCGACGATGTGCGCGGGGATAATGTGACACAGGGTAGCTCTCCAATCAGTGTTACGTTGATGAAGGAAAGAGACTTCACTTCGGGAGGTGAAAGACTTAGCCCGTCGAAAGTCTGGCCAAGCAAGAACCTTAAGCATGTTCTCATTGCTACCGACGTCGAGAGCAACTGGAGGCATTCCTTTTATGCCCGATACTGGATCTTTGATGTCGAGACTCAAACCGCTCAGCCACTGGACCCGACCAACCTCCGTGGTAGAGTTCAGTTGGCAAGCTGGAGCCCCCAGAGTGATGCCATCGTGTTTACAAGAGACAACAACATGTTCCTTCGGAAACTCTCTTCGCCAAGCGTCATACCTATCACAACAGATGGGAACAAGGACTTGTTCTATGGTATTCCCGACTGGGTCTATGAAGAGGAAGTTTTCTCCGGAAACAGTGCGACTTGGTGGGCTGAAGATGGGAAATATATTGCATTCCTCAGGACAAATGAATCTCAAGTGCCAGAATATCCAGTCCAGTATTTCATAAAGAGACCGAGTGGGACGGATGCCGCCCCTGGAGAGGAGAACTACCCAGAGGTCAGGCAGATTAAATACCCAAAGGCTGGGGCCCCGAATCCAATAGTCTCTCTCCGGTTTTACGATATTGCCAAGGGCGATGTCTTTGACGTCAAGACCACGGATGAATTTGCCGACGACACTCGTCTTATCACAGAAGTCATCTGGGCAGGCTCGACAGGAAAAGCAATCGTCAAGGAGACCAACCGCGAAAGCGACATTTTACAAGTCGTTTTGGTGGATGTATTAAGCCGCTCAGGCAAGACTGTGCGTACTGTCAACGTGGCTGAGATTGATGGCGGATGGTTCGAAGTTTCTCAGAAGACTCGTTACATTCCAGCAGACCCTTCGAATGGAAGGGCCCATGACGGTTATATTGACACGATAATCCACGAGAATTATGATCACCTCGGCTACTTTACGCCTCTGGATAATGCCACGCCAGTTCTACTTACTTCCGGAGACTGGGAGGTTGAGTCGGCTCCATCAGCTGTGGATCTGAAGAAGAACCTGGTGTATTTTATTTCCACCAAGGAATCGCCGATTCAACGGCACATTTACAGTGTCAAACTAGATGGAACTGATCTAAAGCCCCTCACTGATACTTCAAAAGAGGGGTATTACGGTGGCTCATTCTCCAGCGGTGCTGGTTACGTTTTACTTGGCTACGAGGGTCCTGCTATTCCATGGCAAAGGGTTATTAGCACGCCGAGCAATCCCGACTCTTACGAGAAAATTGTGGAGGAAAACAAAGGACTGGAAAGGATGGCCAAGAAGCACGACCTACCCGAAAATATATACTCTAACGTTACAATTGACGGGTTTAACTTGCAAGTCATTGAGCGCCGCCCGCCTCATTTCGACAAAAATAAGAAGTACCCGGTGCTTTTCCACCTCTATGGAGGCCCAGGCTCACAGACAGTCAACAAAAAATTCAACGTCGACTTCCAAGCATATGTTGCTGCCAACTTGGGATATATCGTTGTCACAGTTGACGGTCGTGGCACAGGGTTCATTGGGCGCAAAGCGCGTTGCATCATCCGAGGTGACCTGGGACACTGGGAGGCGCGCGATCAGATCGAGACTGCAAAGATCTGGGCTGCGAAGTCTTATGTCGATGCGTCTCGCCTTGCTATATGGGGATGGTCATATGGTGGATTCATGACCCTCAAGACTCTTGAGCAGGACGCCGGCAAGACCTTCCAATATGGTATGGCAGTTGCTCCAGTGACGGACTGGAGGTACTACGATTCCATCTATACGGAGCGATATATGCACACGCCCCAGGAGAACCCAGGGGGGTATGACAACGCAACCGTCAGCGACGCACTGGCATTGCAGAAGAATGTGCGGTTCTTGATCATGCACGGTGTTGCGGATGACAATGTGCATATGCAAAACACATTGGCACTGCTCGATCGACTGGATTTGGCCGGCGTGGAGAACTATGATGTCCACGTCTTCCCCGATAGCGACCATGGGATTTATTTCCACAACGCGAACAAGATCGTGTACGACAGTAAGTTTGCCCCTATAATTTCAGCCACGTGCCATATACATTCACTAATACATTACAGAATTGAACAACTGGCTTATCAACGCCTTTAACGGCGAGTGGTTGAGGACGACGAATGCTGTGCCAATAGCAGTAGACACTGCTGCTGACAGGGAGAAGGAGTAGGCTTTTGGAACAGGTTGAGCGCTGCCTCAATGTAGAGGGGCATAAGGCGTTATCACGTATCATATATGTGCGATAGGAGCTGTATCAGCATTCGCGGCGTTTGGATTGGGACCTTGTATACTTTTATTTATTCACTATTGCAGAGATACCAGCTGAAGCATATCAAATGGCCAAAAATTTATTACTCAAAAGCTTCGTTGATTGACATGAATCTCCAAGTCAACGTCGTAAGCTCAATCGTCACGACAACCATAAAGCAATATCGCATGACCAATTGCTCTGATCAAATTATACAAGCTATCTCCTTTCTAGCTCGCCGGCGTCGGTGCAAAAAGTCGGATTGTCCGTGTTGACATTCTCTCTATATATAATTAGCACGCCATAACCCCACACAGTGTTATCATATTGCTCGCATGGCATCAACCACCAAATTTCACCACATTACGAAGCTACCATGCCCAACTCTAGTGTCGCTAGCGACCACACTGATTGATCAGACTGAACGGTTGATCTGGGTAAGCTGTTGACGTCTTCTGACGCCTTCGCAATCACCCATCCTCCATCGGTCAACTCTTTCTGTCACGCCGATGCCTCCTCATAGCTCGACCTTGAAACCTGCACATCATCACGGTACGGAGAAGTCAACCACCGACCGCCGTCTGTTTTAACCCACTAGGTATGTGCAAGATTTCGTGATCGAACTACGTAGCCACTTAGGACGCGCTGATTGAAAGCACGCTCGATAGCGGGGTTGGTGGGACCGACGACGCCGATATAGAAACAAGGCGCCATGAGGATACGCATGGCGGGGTAGCCTCGAGGACGGGCAAAGCATGGTAGTTGTCGCCGACAGCTCCTCAGAATGCTTCAATGAGGAGCACAAGCATCGTTGTCGTCGCCATAGGCTGCTATCTCGCGTCATTGCGATCTTGCATACATAGCGAGCTATTCTCTCACGAAATATATATATATGCCCTGCAAGCCTGAGTCGCAAATATGTCTCCCGGACTCTGTTTTATAGTCATCTCTTCCAACTATCCTACTCGACCGAAGCCACAGAAGCCTACAGCTATTTCAATACCACCAGTACCTATCAAGACTTAGACATTATGGCTCCTTCTATTGAACAAGTCGTTCCGGAGTCCGTCGTGCAGACTGCTGAGCACATCCAGGAGAAGCTTACAGCTGTTAGCCTTGGCAACTCTGAGGAGCAGAAGCCTGTTGAGAAGGTTGAGGAAGCTCCGGCTGTTCAGGCCCCAGCTGTCGAGACTGCTCCAGCTGTTCAAGCTCCAGCCGTCGAGGCACCGGCTGCTGAAGTGCCAGCTGAGGAGGCCGTCAAGCCAGCGGCTGTCCCAGCTACCAGCTACATCAAAGCACCCCTGAAGCTCAGCGGTGCCATCGACTCATGGAAGAACTTTGAAGTGACCCCAGTTATTGGGCGTGAATACGCCGATGTTGACCTCGCCGCCGTCCTAACGGCTGAGAACTCTGACGAGCTGCTCAGAGACCTTGCCATCACCAGTACGTTTAGAAAAACCCGACCACACACAGAATAAGAAGTGCTAACAGATCTCTAGTCTCCCAGCGTGGTGTCGTCTTTTTCCGTGCCCAAGATAACCTTACCGACGACCTCCAGAAGCAACTTGCACAGCGCCTTGGCGAGCTCTCTGGCAAGCCTGAGACTTCCAAGCTTCACATCCACCCTGTTGCAAACGCAGGAAGGGAGCACGGAGGCAAGGATGACGAGATCAGCGTCATCTCATCCGAGCAGGCGAAGAAGATCTACTTCAACTCAAAGTCGAAGTTTTACAACCAGGGCGTGAAGAAGCAGAACGGAAAGATTGGCTGGCACTCGGACATCACCTTCGAGCCCATCCCATCCGACTACTCCATCCTCAGACTTGTTGAGCTTCCCTCGACTGGCGGTGGTAAGTCCTAAAACAACCCCCCAACGCTTGAGCCAAAGCTGACAATCAAACCACAGACACCCTCTGGGCCTCCGGCTACGAGCTCTACGACCGCATCTCCGAACCATACCAGAAATTCCTCGAGACCCTGACCGCCACCTACGCGCAACCCGGCTTCAACGAGGCCGCCGACAGGAACGGCTTCAAGCTCTACACCGAAGCCCGCGGCGCCCCCGAGAACGTCGGCGACCTCCTCGAGGCCATCCACCCCGTCATCCGCACCAACCCCGTTACCGGGTGGAAATCCGTCTTTGCCGTCGGCCAGCACGTCGCCAAGGTGAACGACGTGAGCGAGCTCGAGAGCGAGGCGCTTCTGGCTTGGTTCGTCAGACTGTTGGTCGATAACCACGATCTACAGGTCCGTCATAGGTGGCAGAACCCGAATGATCTCGCTATCTGGGATAACAGGAGTGTGTACCATGCTGCTACTCCGGATTACCTCGAGGGTAACTATGGAGAGAGGAAGGGGAACCGCGCGGTGAGCTTGGGGGAAAGGCCGTATTTGGACCCGGCTAGTGTGTCGAGGAAGGAGGCGCTGGCCGCTGAGAGTGCTGCTTCTGCTTAGAGCATTTAAGGAGAGGTTTTTGAGCGTAGTGTACTTGGCTTATTTGGGGTACAAGTAGGATGAATAATGAAATTGTTAAATATAACCGAGTGCATGCTTAATTGTAAAAATGCGACGTAAAGTATGAAATAAGAATGAAAGCGATCGATATAAACGCACAGAAACAGTTGAAGGCTTACCGTTGTCGTCTTTACCACCCTTGCACGACGGATAGCACCTCGTGAACAGACATAAATTCTCACTGAACAGCTAGAATAATGAAGGTTGGCTGACACCGGTAGTCGTGAATCTGTTCAATTTTGTACTTCTTCCCGTACACTGGGAGTGCCTATATAACCCAACTCCAAACAAATGCTGCATCGACCCACCCAACAACGCCTGGTATGTTCCCCAAAATCCCCCCTGCCCACAAAATTTACTTTTCGTTGACCAACACCATCTTCTCGCGCTCCGGCTTCCTCTTCTGGAACTGCTTCTTGGTATGCTTCCTCTCATTCTCAATCTTGCGCTTAATAGCCTTAAGCTCCTCCGACTTGATCTCCCCAGCCTTCTTAATCACCTTCGGCACATGTCTGTGTCTCTTGATACGGCGAATCTCAGGCATATGCTGATACCTCTCCGACAGCGCAGCGTTGTATTCTAACGCCTGTCTTTGCTTGGCGGACTTGATACCCTCGCGTCTCGACGACTCGGCGCGCCATAAGCGGATGTTTCCGTCGTCGGAGCCGGAGAGGATGTATTTCGAATCCGGAGTGAACTTGGTGGAGAAAACACGCTGCATACGCTTGGTGTGGTAGATATCTCTGGAGTGTCCGCTGCGGGCCTTCCAGATGCGGATGGTGCGGTCGTAGGAGGCGCTCACGAGTTCCTCGCCGGTGGGGCTGTACTCGACGTCCATGACTGCTGCGACGTGGTCCTTAAGAACGTTGAGGGCTTTGTTCATCTTCCTCATGTCGAAGACGTAGATGTTGTGGTCTTCGTTTGCTACGGCGAAGTTAAAGGCTTCCATGGGGTTCCAGGCGATGGCGTTGGATGCGAAGTTCAGGACTGTCTTTGCGAGGGGCATTGAGGTGCGTAGATCGTATAGTACGATCGACCTGTCTGTTGCGCAGGAGGCGAGGATAGAGGTCTCGACCTGGTTGAATTGCACGGTGGTGATGGTGTCTGTGGATGTTGGCCACTTGAGCACCTCTGGTGGGGCGGTAAACCTCTCGAGGTCGTAGATAGAAATAACTCCCGACGAAGCCGCAAACGCATTCTTCGACCTGTGATGTGATATCCCCGTAAAGGCATTCGTACCCAGCCACGTCGCTAATGGCGCCGTTCCAGAGGGTGTGTTGTAAGGATCGAAGAGCTTGATCGAGCGATCCGAAGCGCAAGTCAAGAGCTTCTGGTCTCTCGTCCAGCTCATACTCTTCACAATATTCTCATGCGCACCGACATTCCAAATTTCCTCCCTGCTAGTTAAATCCCAGACCTTCACTATTCCGTCGCCACTGCCACTTGCAAATCGGTGCAGGGAATTCGGGTCCTTCGCCATGGTGTAGACTCCGTCCACATGGCCCTTTCCGAGCTGCCCAATAAATGGGGCGGCAAACATACGCTCCAGCTTTGTCGCATTGAGCGCACGAGTGTATTCTCTCGCTCTTTCGAAGGGATGTAGTGCTGGATCAAGGTTGCGAGGCTGTCTGGCGACATCAGAACCTGGCGCTTGCGCCGTGGCCGCTGAGCGCGTGAGCGCTTTAATCTTCTAAATTGGAGTATTAGCACTATTTCTCCTTATTAAAAATCAGTCTTTCACATACCATGATGTGCTGAACAGTTGGCTTCCCATTTACTGTTGGTTCATTCAAAATTCGCAAGAGGCCGTTTATCGAAGCCTCGTCTCGAACTTTTTCGAGCAGGGATGCTTTATCGGCGAGCACGTGACCATCCACTAGCGCGTCAAGCTGTCGCCCAAGGCGACTGCAGCTACGCAAGACGGTATGCCCAAACCACCTCAATCACACAACATCAAAATGGCGCCGGTAGATTCAGATCGGATAATAGAAGCTGAGAAGCTGGTGAAGACGGAACCAAGGAAAGCGGAGGCACTATACAAGGATATCCTCTCGAAAACCCCGTCCGCAACCAACGATGCGGCCGTGCGGGAGTTTGAGACGGCGCTGGTGAAGCTGGGAGAGCTGTATCGTGATGAGCAGTATGTTTATTCGAGTGGGTTTGGATGACCTCTGCTAACAGGAACAGGAAAACTGATGAGCTTGTCAACCTAATCACAACAAGCCGGACAGTTCTATCGTCGTTTGCAAAGGCAAAGACAGCTAAACTTGGTAAGCAACCTCCAACCTCCCCCCCAGAGCCTGACTCTAACCCTCCCCAGTCCGCTCCCTCCTCGACCTCTTCCACAAAATCCCCAATACGACCGACACGCAAATCTCCGTCACAAAGTCCTGCATCGAATGGGCGACCTCCGAGCGCCGCAGCTTCCTGCGCCAGAACCTCGAGACCCGCCTCGTCGCCCTGCACATGGCGAAGCAATCCTACTACGACGCCCTCACCCTCATCAACAGCCTCCTCCGCGAACTCAAGCGCCTCGACGACAAGCTCGTCCTCGTGGAAGTTCAACTCCTCGAATCCCGCGTCTACCACGCCCTCGGCAACGTCGCCAAAGGCCGCGCCGCCCTAACCAGCGCCCGCACCTCCGCCGCCTCCGTCTACACACCCCCCCTCCTCCAGGCGGGTCTAGACATGCAATCCGGGATGCTGCACGCGGAGGACAAGGATTTCAATACCGCGTTCTCGTACTTCATCGAAGCGCTCGACGGGTACCATACCCAGGATGAGCCCGCGAAGGCCACAGCGGCACTGCAGTACATGCTCCTCTGCAAAATCATGCTCAACCTCAACGACGACATCGCGCAGCTCATGACCTCCAAGCAAGCCGTCAAATACGCCGGCAAGAACCTCGAAGCCATGAAAGCCGTCGCGCGCGCACACGCCAACCGCTCGCTCGAGGAATACGAAGCCGCGCTCGGGGACTACAAGTACGAGCTCGGCAGCGACACCTTCATCCGGAACCACCTGCGCCGGCTGTACGACAGCATGCTCGAGCAGAACCTCATCAAAGTCATCGAGCCTTTCTCGCGCGTGGAGATCGCGCATATCGCCAAGATGGTGGGGTTGGATGAACAGCAGGTGGAGCGGAAGCTGTCGCAGATGATCCTGGATAAGGTGATTATTGGGGTGCTGGATCAGGGGGCCGGGTGTCTGATTATCTTTGATGAGACGGAACCGGATGAGGGGTATGAGTCGGCGTTGGCGACGATTGCGAAGCTGAGTGGCGTCGTGGATGTGCTTTATACGAACCAGGCGTCGCAGCTTGAGTGAGCGGTTTTTGGGGGCTGAGCTGGGGGGATGGCAAAAGGGCTTGTAATAAATAGAGGCGCTACATGGCGGATCGAGAATATCAAGGCGTTGCATTACTCATTATGTGTGTTTTTTCTTCACTCTGGACTTGTTCGCGTTTGTGACTGTAACGTAATTCGTGATTCCCGACCAACTCCTAACAATGAGGTATATACAACAGTAACCCACCATCCCCACTAGCATCACACTACATATCCCTACAACCACCCCATCCCCAACCCCAAAATCCCCTTCTTCTTCCCCTCCTCCTCCTCCTCCACCCTCCTCACCCTCTCTTCCTCCTCCCTCTTCTCCCTTTCCCTCTTCCTCTCCATCCCCACCAGCCCATAAAGCCTCTTACACACAAACCCCTCATCCCACCACCTCCCCCCCTCCTCCTCCTCATCCAGAAACAAATGTACCACATCCACCATCCACACCTCCATCACCAGACTATCACTCCCATCGCTCTCCCGTCCCCACACCGTCTTCCCCGCAAACTCGCTCTCCCTCACCGACGCAGGGATCTCATGCTCCGGCGTCGGGTTCTTCTTGTAGTCACGGTAGATCGAGCGGAGGGTGAGCCAGTGGCTTTTCGCCCACTCGGAATCTTCCATGAAGCGCGGTGGTTTTGGGAGAATGGAGGGGGACGCGGCGGTCGTGGAAGGGGAGGCGGCGGTCGTGGCACTGAAGATGACGGCTTTGATGGGGGACGCGGTGCTGGCGAGGCGGAGACAGGATTTTAGAGGCGAGGGGGCGGAGGGGCGGCGGTAGGGGTTTGGGCGCGCGGGGGTGGTGGAGAGGCGGGTGGATTCGTCGAGGGAGGAGGTGCGGGAGAGTTGGGAGAGGTCGGAGAGGGCGGAGGGGGAGGGAGGGAGGTCTTGGGTGTATTCCTCTTCCTCCCTTGTTTGGTCCTCTTCGTCTGTGGCGAATTGAGAGTCGGATTGTTGGGTGAAGTCCGCTTCTTCTGTTGTGTCGTTGTATTTCTCGGTAGCTGGCAAGCTCTGCGTTGGTGATGCGAGGGTTTCATCTTCGGCATAGGAAGGCTCGGGTTTCTTCACAGGAGAGGACGCGAGTAGCGCGGAAATACCTAGGATATTGCTCTGTCGTGGTGTAATCCTTGGTTTGAAATTCTGTTTCTGTGGGAGGTCCCAAGTTGATAGCTCCGTTTGGTCATAATCTTCCGCGATGGGGGGTGCCTGTGGCCGCTCTATTGGTGCCATGAAGGGTGTCGATTGTGGTTTTGACAGTCCAATACTCCGTCTTAATGGTCCCAGTTGTGGCGGACCAGAAACCAAATCGGAGGGCTTGGAAGTGCTCTTCGGCAGTAGAACAGCCTTTGGTGCAAGCTGCGAGGTTAGCCTAGCTAGCACACTGGTCACTTTGGCGTCCTCTCTTGGTACCAAGGTAGCCCTGGGAGCAAATGCTGGTGGCGCTGGAAGTGCCACATTCCGTGCTTCAACTGGCGGTGCTGCTATCGAGGTTTCATTCTTGTTTATTGGCGATGAATCCTGAGCGGCAAGTTCGTCGCTATACACCAATCGTCTGCTATTCTGCCTCCATGGACTTGGGAGCTTGCTCCGTCTCGGCCTTTCCAATGCGGATGCAGCCTGTTTTGGGGCAATATCAACATGCTTGCCTATCGATGGCGAGGAATTGCTGCGTGCTTCGGCTAGCCATATGTCCTCATCATCAAAGACGTCTTCGACAACGTTTGCCTTCGGGGCGAGTTGAGGTTGTGTTAGGAGTGGAGTGCTGTTGATCGTTGGCAGATCCGATGGCACGACATACACCTGGGTCAAGTCTAGTCCCAGATGTTGAGTAGTCTCAACCTTATCCACTTGCCATTCATCTCTCTGCTTCTGCTTCTGAGATTCCATCTGACGCTCCGCAGTGCGAGAAGACCCCACCGTAGCCTTACCACTTCTAGACCCCTCACTATCATCCCGCGGAGGCGTCCTCATCGCAGGATACTCAGCTTGCCAACTCATCTCATCAGAATAGCGAACAGTATTCGTATCCTGAGTCACCAAGTTAACAATCTGCGTATTCCTAGCCTGACCCGGCGTAGGCAGCCCCAAAGAATAATCATCCTTCTCCTCCGGAGAAGGCGAGCGTAATTGCTCAGATGCCTCTGCGAGGAAGGGGTCATCGACAATTAATGGGATGTTCTTCATGAAGCCCGGCTTTCGCTCATCTGCGGCCCCGCTTAATGTTCTGCTTCGAGAAAGGTTGCGCCATGACATTGGTCCGAGTCCGGGAACAGAGGAGTCTAGTTTCGATGACTGGGCCGCTGCCTCCTTCGTTGGCTCCTCAGTTGGAGATAATGGGTGTCTCCTAGCGTTTGGGCTTTTGAATGGGCTGCGAAGGAATGATGAATGTGTGCTTGCCGAATTTGGAACGAGAATCTCCTGAAGTGCAC
Organism: Pseudogymnoascus verrucosus; assembly: GCF_001662655.1. Taxonomy (NCBI): domain Eukaryota; kingdom Fungi; phylum Ascomycota; class Leotiomycetes; order Thelebolales; family Thelebolaceae; genus Pseudogymnoascus; species Pseudogymnoascus verrucosus. The sequence continues at coordinate 227,417 of NW_017263684.1, forward strand.
GACCTGCAATGACACTTGAAGACAAAAGTGGTCTCGGTACTCCATTGACATCCGTCGTACTCGGCAACTGTTCTCTTGGAGGTGGCCTTTGTTTTGGGGGAGGTAGAGACGGAGATGAGAACACGATTGATGGGGTTTCGGTTAGGCCGAGTGATTTCCGCTGTCGTAGATGTGCGGTGTATGTGTATCGAGGAGCTGCAAATGATGGAGGTGACGATCTCATTTGAGTCATATTTACTGACGAATCCGCGGTTGACTCGACGTGAACGCTTTCTCTATGCGTAACTGAAGCTGCTTTTTCCTGAGAAGGTTCCTGAGCAGATGATCCAGCTGAGTCGTTATCTGGTGATGGTGTCTCTTCTGGAGTCGGCAGCCAAGGTGTTGTGGGATGCTCGGAATCGCTATTCGAGGTAGTGATAGCCTCAACGGGCTGAGTAAGGAGTGCAGATCCAGTCACAGGGCTTCCTGCTTGAAAATTTTCACTGACATCCGCCTCATGATCCTGGTCTCGCGGGCTACTCGTGGTGGGCTGGGACCTAGCAGATCTATTCGAAGCGGAAACACCAACTAAACTTTGCTGCATCGTCTGCACATTATCAAAGCTTCGGCGCTTCGATGAAGATGCTTCTGATAGAGACGACATTCCCGATGAAGATGGACGATTGTCACTTCTCCTGTGGTCCACTTCACGTTCTTCAAAGGAAGACAGAGACTCGAACGGCTTGCCCTGGATAGAAGGGCTGCTGAAGTGTTCCCGCAACGAAGGCACCGAATCAACTGATATCATGCTAAATCCCTCGCTCTCCAGGATCGTATCAAACTCTTGGAGATCACCCAGGCCATCTTCAGCCTCATCATCGTAGTTTTCCTCTTCATGCTGGGATCTATCATATCCGGAGCCAATCTTATTCGCGGATAGCGATGAACGAGGAACCTCCTCCACCGCCTGATGAACAAGCGGCGACCCCCGCCTCGAGCTGGCCGTGGCCTGGAGGTGTCTGGGGATAGCAGAGACAACTCTCGGACTCGACCACCCTTCCGCTTCAGGTGTTATCTCTCTGTCAAACTGGGCAACCGTAACATCCTCGCCGAATGCGGTCGATGTAGATCGGATGGTTGAATGTTCCGAATTAGACCCCATCGTATTTTGTTCCACAGCCCGTAACGGCATATCATCTTCGGGATGCATCTCTTCAGACTCCTCGGCCGGCGAGCTATGTCCCATGAGATCTTCCAGTATCGGGATTTCTTGCGGCAGTAACGACTGTCTTCCCCCCCTCTTGTTCGCCACGCTCGATTCCGGCAGATCTGACGAAGGCCCAGTCGATTTCGCAGCAGGTGTCTTCCGAGTAACAGATTTAACAGATCTTGACCGTGACCGTCCCTTACCTCTTCCGACCTCGACGCTCTTCCCAATCGCGAAATCCCAGTCCTCCTCGTCATCACCATCCACTAAACTTCCCAGTGTCCTCCTCCTCCTGGGCGACTTTCCTGGAGTTACATTTCTAGTTTTCGCGGGCACCGGGGTGCCTATCGACTTTCGTGGGCGACCGCGACCGCGTTTTGGTGGCGCGGCGGGGCTGTCTTCTTCGGAATCGGAGAGGCCCTTGAGCGGGACTGTTGTGGTAGTAGTTCGCGTGTTTGGGCGTCTTGAAGACGCATAGTAAGGCGACGGCGAGGGAGATCTGAGGTCTGAGAATTCAGGGTAGGAGTTCTCCTTGTTGTTCTCCGCTTCGACGGTGACCCTTATTTTCTGCGGCGAGATGCCATTGCCGACGTCCAACTCGAACGTTTGTTTGGTTGGCGAGCTGCCGTACATTTGTTGTGACCTGCGGACTCTCGATTGCCGTATAGATTTTGAAGGTGATGAGAAGGTCGGAGTGTCGTTGAGAGGGTCCGGCGAGGAGGGTAAAATGTCTGCCATGTTATAAGACATGTTCTTGATTGTGTAGTGTAGTAGCTTCGACTAATTGCTCATGAAGCTCTGGACAGCGGAGGCGCGTTCCAACTCGCAACAATATAAAAGAACGCGTCTTTTTCCGAGCTCGTATGGTGTTAGTAGCAGTTACCGCATTGATTTCGTATATTTATGTACATGAATATAGTTGCTGAGGCTCTTGGAGTTGCCTGGCTGGTTTGTTTACATTGACTGTTTGCGGAATTGGGGGTTCGACAGCTGATGTCCAACCATCTCACAAGTGGCGGGAAGGGTCCTGTAGTTGCTGTAGATTGGGTAGAGTCTAAACTACTTTAGGAAATACTAGGTAATACTAAGATACAAAGCTAAAGTAGAAAGTTACAAGGCTACAACACGGCAAAAAGCGGGGAATTTAGGAATTTGGGGATAGAGGGGACCAACTTTTGACTTGATTACTAATTCAGGATGATTAAGTAAGCTGCCATGATATCCGATTCATGGGATCTTGCGCCATCCAGTGCTAAGAGAGTTCTAAGAGACCATGACGGAAAGGAAGGAGGGGGTTAATGGTGACTGGCCATACATACCACAGCATTCCGGATATACCAATGGCATACCCATCATGCACCATTTTAAGCCCTGTCGAGTACAACTACGTGTGATATACCTGCTCTACCTGCTCTATATGGAGATGCCGGAGGTATTCTAGGCATTCTGGGTATTCTAAGCAGGTCTGTATTATAAATACAATATGCCCTTTTATCACGGTAGGTCGCTGCTTACTATATCAAACTCCACGTTGACGCCATTTCCTTGTGGCATCGAGGATTCATATGTCTCTCACGGCATATATAAGACGTTCCCCCGCTCTTGCTTCATCTTTCTTACTTTCCTATTACTCTACTATCCTACGCTGTCTTCCGGTCGGACTGGCATATCAAGTGCAACTAATCCAACAACAACCACTACCACATATCACACACCATATCACCTTCTCATACCTCACTCAAGCAACTAATCCTCCAACAACCACTTACCACTCTTCACATCACCTCCTCACACCCCAAACCACAGCCATGGCCACAGTCTCCTCCCAGCCCGCCACCCCCGCACACAACCTCTCCTCCTCCGCCCGCGCCGAATCCGCTGGCGTCCAAACCGAAACCGCCACCCTCCCATACCATATCCCCCGCGGCAACGTCGAAGCCGAGCTGCACTTCTACCTCCCCCCCGAGGACGGATCACACCCCTACAACTGGGTGAACAAGCAACCCGAAGGCACTCCCCAGCACAACTACGGCTCCACCGTGCAAACCGTCACGATCCACGACATCCGCGGCGACGAATCCTCCTACACCCTCGACAAGGACGCCTTTGCCGTTCTCCAGAATGTCGAGTCGTTGGGCGAAACTGAGTTCACGGATGACGACCACATCAAGGAGTTTTACTACCCCGAAGTCGAAAAAGTGCTCCTCGATAACGTCCCGGGGGCCAACAAAATCTTCATCTTCGACCACACCATCCGCCGCTCCGGTCCGGAGGCAAAGAGGGGTCCGGTAAACCGCGCCCACATCGACCAAATCGCCAGTTCCGCCGCCGAGCGCGTAAAGGTGCACCTCCCCACCACCGCCGAGACCCTCTTGCAAGGTCGTTACCGCATCATCAACGTCTGGCGCCCCCTCAACGGCCCCATCGTCGCACAACCCCTCTCCTTCGCCTCATCGCACACAGTGCGGGACGAGGATCTGATCCCCGTCGAACATCGGTATCCGGATCGCGTCGGGTATACGGCGAGCGTGAGGTGGAATGAGGGGCAGAGGTGGAATTATCTGTCGGGGATGAGGAATGATGAGAGGATTCTTTTGGAGTGCTTTGATAGTGAGGGACTGAAGGAGGGGGGGGAGGTTAAGGGGGGGAGAGTGCCGCATTCGGCGTTTGTGGATCCGAGGACGCCGGAGGGGGGGCCGGGGAGGGAGAGTATTGAGGTTAGGGCGTTGGTTTTTGGGCCGTAGATGGTGGTGATAGATTCTCCTAGAGGGTTTGCTGGGATACATCAGAGGCGGGGGGTGGGGGTCGATAAAGTTGTAGGATTTGGTTACACTACTCACTCATTAACGGGTTATGATTACAGTGTTCGGCACGGATGCCAATATACCTGTGGTATCCGGGTATATCCTTAAGGATATACCTACTTGGTGATATTTTAGGAGTATCTAGCGTATCTAGATACTCTCGAGTATATATCTAGATATATACTAAGAATAGCTAAGCATTGCTAAGACCTCTTTTTTCTAACGTCATAAGACTAGTATTAATGCTATATAAAGTAATAATTATCCTTATAATGTAGATTGTGGTGTTTGAGCTTCGGGTTTAGCGCCCGCCCTAATCGGGCAACGCGCCTGCACGTTCCTGCCACCGCTTTCGACTTCTATAAAAGGGCCACTCCCTCCCCTCTCCTCTGTCCCTCTCCACCGTCGCCCCTCCCTCTTAACATTCTCGCACCTGCTGCGCTCATCGTGCGACGCTTGACCCATTTGCCCCCTCCACGCTGCATGGCCCCGCCTAACGGATCGCAGCTGAAAACCCGTAGTGGCACATGAACGCATTCGTAGAGCCACAACCTCGATTTACGCCCTCCGATAACGCCCTCTAATAACTGCGCCTTCCATGCCACCGGGCTCTTTGAGATGGCAACGAGCCCTTTGAGCATCGACGTTCTATCGTTTTGACTCCTCTAATGCTAGACATTAGAGTAGTCAAAATGATGGATACTTAAGCATCTCGAAATCAGCGCACGTATCGACCCATATCCGTATACGCCGTGTTCCTTAACCACCCTAACTCCTCCCACTGTAAAATCCGTCCGCATCGTCGCCTTCAAGCTTAATTCACAGCGTCCCTCCACCAGCTGCACCATCGCGATCTTACGATCCCTGGTACTTAAAAGGTCACATCTTAGCTCTAGGGCCTCCCTAATGAGGAATGGCCATTGACCGTATACTTGCTATAGCACGCAAATACCGCAAGGTCGCCCTAGTCAATACCTGAGCAGTGGTGGAACGTATGTAATCATCTCACAAGAGTGTCTTGCGCATGGTCGATGCAGCTGCCGCGAAAGCCAGAGATACCGTAAGTGTGTTAATCATTCCAACCCCCTCTTCAACGAATCCAGCGCTCTTTCGGATAATGTGTGCATCGTCGTACTCGTACGCTCCGAAATAAAGGGGCCCAGCTTGTCACAAAAGCTTGATTCGCCCTGGCGGAAATGATCCTTGCCAAATTCCGTGTGGGGATCCACACGAACTCGGCTCGCTGGATCGGCTCGCCAGAAGCGGGATAGGCGGGTGCCTAGGGCGCGGTGGTTACATTAGGGGATCGATAGTTGCAGGACCATGGCAAGGGGAGGAGCAGGTCGGTGTTGGATGCGTGGTGGAGGTTGTTGTGAGGTTTAGAGGAGGTGGGGTGATGATGGTGAGAGGGGGATACTGGGGATTGAATGGATTTGAGGGAATAAGAGGAAAGGACTTTCGCTGCGTGGGAGCGAGAACGAGTCGTTATCCCGATATCCTCAAGTCTAGCCCTCGGAAATTTTAGCCGCGTATGCAAGAAATGAGTTACTTTATTTTAGTCCCAGTCCTCAACATACCGTACTATAATAAATAGCGCTAGAGATCCCCCCGTCTCGATCGTCCTGGACGTTGCTCTTCCTTTCTCACTCTTGAACAAGCTGCTCGCTCAAATTTTCCACTCGTTTTGGTTCACATTCCAGACATCATTTTTGTTAGTAGTACATAACTCACCACCTCCAAAATGCACAAACTCGCCCTCGCCCTAGGACTCTTCCTGAGCCCCGTCGCTGCGGAGTACACCACCACCCTCCTCGTCCCCGGCCTCGACCTCGACCCCCAAGCCATCGGCGGCTACGTCGGCAGCGTCATCGCCACTGTACCCCTCCCCCCCCTTTTTTCCATCCCCCTTCACACCACGCCACTAACCTCCCCTCCCAGGACGCCACAGCAACAACCTACGCCCTCTCCTGCCCGCTCGCCGTCGGCAACGCCTGCGGTGTCCCCGCCAGCCTGCTCATAACCCAAGGCCCATCAACACTGCACTACGCCTTCCCCACCGGCAGTGGCGACATGACAGCGGACTGCAAGCTCACGGGCACGCAAGGCGTGTGTAGCGGCTCTATCCTCGCGACGGGGGCGCAGCATGGGGTGGTCACGGTGGGGTATAAGAGTTTTGGGATGTATGATGAGGTGGTGGTTACGATCACGGGGGCGGCACCGGAGGCGACGGGGGAGGGGGGTGCTGGTGCTGCGACGGCGACGGGAACGGCGACGGGGGAGCCGGCGGGGAAGACGGCTGGTGGCTTAGGGAGCGGCGGCGGCGCCCGGGGGGAGGCGAGCAGTGCCACGGGTAGCTCAAGCAGCGCCGTCAGCTCGAAGGCCAGCACGGGGGGGATGCCTATGATCACTGGGCATGCGCAGTGGGTCATTGGAGGGGCGGGTGCGGCGGTGGCGATTGCTGCTATGTAAGGAGGATGGAAGGCGGGTTAAGAAGTGCTAGAGTATCACATTGAAAATGAGGAAATCCCTATAATGTTGTCTAGTCACCCCATTCTCTAGACGCTGGCGTGGCGGGGGGTTGCTTGCTGTGCTTGGGGGAGAGGTTAGTAGGATTGTTGTCTAAGATAAGACGAGGATTCTGAGGTGGTTCCTGAATAGAAGCTATTTTGTGATAATGTCCGTGGCCAAATCGCCGCCGTCCTGCGTGGTCTTCTGGCGTCCTAGCTAAATCTGGATCATAGACTCAAGAGAACTGGGCATCCCGTCCGCTCTGCCATACATAAGCTTGTAATCCACTTGCTTTTTACTCTCAATCGTGCCAATAGGCATAGCGTGGAATCTGAGCCCCTTACCACCTTAAGGGGTGAAGCGAGGGTGAGTAGGGTGAGCAGGGTGAGCCGAGGGGTGAGAAGTGTTGGTGGGAGGACCGGAATACGGAGACGGTGCCTCCGGTGGCCGGAACTCTTCACTTTGGCGCAACAGAACAGAAGGCTTCAAACAGTAGAACAGATCAATTGAATTTCAACCTAATCTACGGCTATATGCTTAAGAATCTATCACAAGTCGTTTCTCATTTACAAAAGTCCAGGGCAGTAAGCGTTAGCGCCCTAGTAACTTTTCTAATAGAATCAACTGTTGCCCACTCTGTTGCTGCATGTGCACCGCCTCCATTAACGCCAAAGAGAAGGGCTGGAATCTCTGCCTCAGCCAGTAAAGCGCAGTCGGTCCAAAATCTTTCTGGTCGTAGTGTAGCTGGCATTCCTAACGCATGTTCGATGTTCTGGAGAGCACCGGAGACGAAAGGTTCGTCTTTACTGATATGGAAGGGGTTTCGAGACATTCCTATGCGAGTCTCATACTTGAAATTCGGCATTGTTTTGGTGAGGCGATCCAAGATGCGGCGGATTTCAGCGACAACAATGTCTGGCGTCTCTCCCGGAACTGTACGTCGTTCGATTGAGATGGTGCAAACCGCTGGATACGATGTAAGCTCCTCCCCTCCCTGAATCAAAGACGCATGAATAGAGCCGGTCCCCAAAATCGGATGACCAGGTCCTTTCAAGATATCTTGACTATATTTGTCTAGCTCCACAAGAAAATGCCCAGCTTTGCAAATCGCATCGATGCCTAAGTCTGGCCTGGAACCGTGGGCAGATCTGCCTATGATATCGACGTACAGCCATGTGAACCCCTTGTGGGCGAGGGTGACATTGAGGTTCGTCGGTTCGCTCACGATAGCCCCGTCTGCTCTCCACCCTGCCTTAAGCACCTCTTCGGTACCAATGCTGACGTCCTCTTCGTCTGCAACGGCAGCAATCATCACGTCTCCGGAAAGTTGAGAGACCTTTGCCGTTGCCAAAGCTACAAGTGAAGCTGCTATTCCGGCCTTCATGTCGTATGCCCCCCGACCAAAGACTGACCCATCTCTAATATCTCCGCTTAAAGGATTGCCATCGTAACCAGCCGTCGTCACTGTATCGATATGGCCGGTTAACAGGAGTGATTTACCTCCTCCGGTCCCTCTTGATACACCAACAACTGAGGGACGACCTGTGGTCTTCTCAAGCCAGTGCGTTTCGATGCCCCTGTGTTCAAGCCAAGCAGATATATAGGTTGCAATTTCCAGCTCCCCAGCGCCACCAGCTCTCGAGAGCCCAGGGTTGGTAGAATCGATCCGGATCAAAGCTTGTGTGAGCATGACTGGATCTTCGATAGACACGTCCATGGGTACGTCGTACTCTCGAGGTCCTTCGGTACATAGTACAACCACCACCGAGTCCTTATCCAACTTGAATATATCAGAGTGGGAGCGAGATATATGTTTCAATGCCGCAAGTGGTGCAGCACCACATGGCCCAGCGGAGACCCCAACTTCCCGGAGGTTCCCAACAGCTTCGTGGGCTTCGGCATCAGAGACGGTGACACTTGCATCGACTCCATTTCTGAGCACCGGCCAAGCTGTCGTTGATAGTGTACCGCAGTTCATCCCGGCCATGATGGTCTTCCGTGTAGGCACAGTAGTCAACTTATCCGCAGCCAGGCTCTTCCAGAGGCATGCCGCACTGTCTGGCTCTACAGCTAGGATCTGTGTAGCTCGGCCAGGAGTTTTGTAGTGGCTGACCACAGCATGCGCAAAAGACCCTACTCCAACGGGAGCAATTACAAGGTCAGGTGCTTTACCCATAAGCTGGACGTCGATCTCAGCCATCATGGTTGAGTAGCCTTCAACGACCCACTAGAGAAATGCATTGATTAACCATTTGAACCTGGACGGCGGAATAGGACTCACCTTTGGAATCTCCTCGTAGCCATCAAAAGCCGTGTCTTGAACCAAAATTGCCCCATATCGGTCCGCTTCCTGCCTCGCCATTCGAACTGCCTCGTCGTAGTCCCCATCAACTAAAACAACTGTGGCCGCTTCTGATTCCAGCAGAGCTATTGTGGCTTTGTGCAGGCAACGTGGGACAAATATCTTAGAGGAGGTTTCAAGAATGCTTGCTACCCTTGCGACCGCTCGCCCATGATTTCCCTCAGTGGCAGCGGCCAGTGTTATTGAAGCAGCTTTTACACTCTTGCGGAGGGTTGCAAAGTCAGTATCGATAGGAAGCTTGGTCTTCCCGATAATTGCGCGAAAAGCTGCCCAAGATGCACCCAGGATCTTGAATGACGGCAAGCCACACCGGCTGCTTTCGTCTTTCACATACACTGCTTTGACACCAATCTCCGCTGCGAGTTTGTCCACAGCTACCAAGGGTGTAGGCTCGAACCCAGGCATTTTCTTATGGAAGTTGGCTATAGCTTCGCTAGAGCCTGGCGACGCTGAAATCCATGTCTGCGCTAGAGGGTTCACGTACGGAACGCGTCTGGTTGAGCGAACGGCCATCTTGGATTTCTACAAGACAATGACTTTTGTTGGGCGAGATACTTAGTTGGTTGCAAGATGAGAAAAATCACTTTGTGGTTGGTTGCCATCCTTTTATAGAAAGCCAGGCTTGGCCATACATTAGTATAACCAAACTTATTCGCAAAGCAATGACTGTATTCAAGTGCAGACAAGAATGTAGGGCTAGATTACCTATTAATATAGGTACAAGTACCGGCTGTGCATATGATCTGCCCTTGAACGGCGATACTAGCAAAAAGAGGTTTCGGCTATTGAGATAATCCCATGAAATTCCGTCTATCTTATCTCTTCGGCTATTTCTACGTCTATTTGTTCGTCTATTTGTTCGTCTATTTGTTCGTCTATTTGTTCGTCTATTTGTTCGTCTATTTGTTCGTCTATTTCTTCGTCTATTTCTTCGTCTATTTCTTCGTCTATTTCGTTCGTGAATAATGACGTCTAGACGTAGTGCCCCTCGTAGCAAGAACGGTTCGGCTCCCACTCCCCTGTTTCTATTTCAACGAAAGACTGACCGTTAGAGCAGGTTGTTGGACTTGCCGAGCACGTAAGGTCAAATGTGATGAGTGTCAACCTATATGTGCCAATTGTGAGGATCGTGCTCTTAATTGCGACTATGCACCACGCTTGAAACCCAAACGCCGCCAGCGCCAGCGTTCTGATATTGAGAGGAGCCCACTAGCGTCAAATGACAGGGCCATACTTCGAGCTGGCCACGATTCCTCTGCTAGCGGGCCTATTATTAACAAGCCTTCGATCGAGTCATCTTCTGACCGATCACCTGTTTATAATTTAACCCACAACACTGCCGATCGCTTTTCTACTCACAGACTAAGTGTCGCATCTCCAGATGTCTCCAGAACAGTCCTCCCCTCCACAGCTGGCGATGAGAATGAGTTGCCCCTCAATCTCACTTCTAACGACTGGCCAATACCCCTGACTTCAACGGATTGCCAAGCAATCCATCATTATATCAAAGACTTTGTCCCCCGTATGGTGCTCAAGACACCACAATGGTCATCCTACTCTGCCCTCCTCCATCTGTGCACGAAGCACGCGCTCCTAGCACATCTTGTCGTGGCATTCTCGGTTCGGGATATGGCCCACGAAGACGACGCAGAGTTGGACATACTTGCCATCGAGCACTACCGGAAAGCCCTGGGGATGTTCATAGAACATCTGGGATCATCTAATAGAGAGTTGTGGATAACGTTTCCTGCTTTATGGTTATTTATTCACTATGAGCAGCAGTACGGCGATAGCCCTCGAGCCCTACAGAGGCATCTCGAAGGTGTCAGAGACGTCGTTGATTCTCATGGCTATGCGCTGTTTCCCGGATCCATCGGGGGATCCACCACAATGAACGTGGCCGGGGAAGAAATGCCTCGTCAGATCCTAGATCGACTTGCGCTTTGGACAATCTATCATGATGCTGCCGCTGCAACGTTTGGCTTTGGTGGAGGCCTTATACGGCTGCTGAAAGAGCAGTATCCTGGATCAATAGAACGGATACGGCCGAGTTCTAGCACGGCAATTAGGGATGCGTGGGGAAGTGGATATCCGCCGGAGGAAAACTTCTGGGATCTGCAAGTGATCCCTTTGGAAAATCTTATGCACGAGAGTATTTTGCTGAGATACGAACTATCTCTTCTCAGGCAAGGTAACGAGAATGGGTTGGATGCCAAGGGTTTGATCTCCATCGGGCGAAAGCTCAAACAGCTTGAGCAGGTAGGGAATCTAATATCAGGTGCTTGAGAGAGGTTAACGAATATCGTAGGAGTACTCGTCGCTTATAGAAGCAGCCCTGTCGAGGAAAATTGAACGGACCACAATTCTATCCAACATGTGCGTAGCTGCAGCAACCTATCTTGCAGTGGTTATACAATACGAGAGACTTGCTTTTGAAACATGTCCCTCAGCTGCTGTATCTAAGACGCTTCAGGCATGCGCAAGCCTTCACGAGTATGAAGGCGACGGCTATATGCGGAGGGTAGCATGGCCGATGTTTGCAGCTGGACTGGAAATAGACGATCCAATCCATCAATCCTGGCTTCTAGAGCGTTTCGATAATATAAAGGGCACGAATATGAGGCGTGCCGCCATTGTTTTGAAGGCGGTCTTTCTCGAGAAGAGGAAGATGAAAGGACCTGTGGACTATCTCTCTTGGATTAAGGCGGGGAAGTTTCAGGGATTTGTGATATAGAACATGTAAGATGGAGCTGTAATAGTAAAATCTGATAGCTTCCTAAACTCCTCTTGTGGCACAACCGAAATTTTTCACTACTTTCTGGGTTAACAGGTGATAGATAGACACCAAGCCTGCTTTGCCACTGTTGATTCGAAGATAGAACAGTTTATGCCGGCCCGTTGACATAAATTCCTTATTAGTATACTCCATCCCTTGAGGTACCCGCGCCGAAAGTCTTGCTAAGTATTGGTTTCGACTAGTCAAGGTGAGTTAGTTGCCTAATCGGCTTCTGTAGAGAGAAGTCACAGCTTCCATAAAGGCATAGGCATACGACCAGTTTGAGTCCGGCTCCAGCTTTCTAAGCGATGTGCTTTGGATTCTTCGGATCTATTCTCTCTGCTATCTTCAGATCTCGCTCACGCTGCTCAGTGCCGTCCTCCAACGCCTTGTAAACTCCGATTGAGAGAGCGGTTTCCTGGATTTGTTCTGCCCTGGCTTTCCTCACCTCCTGATACGCAGCTAGGGCGCGAGGAATATCTTCGAGAGACTTCGCGCGAGCTAAACAATTTGCCAGAGCTCCTCCATCGCCCACATTAGTCGCGGTGCCCTATTAATACAATCTTAGAGCATTTTTAGAAAAGTTTAATTTCACATACCAAAAAAAACACTCTTAAGCGATTCTAATTCAGGGTATCTTCATGCTCTCTATAAAATATTAAACATTATACCACAGCGCCAGCGCTACAACCCCCCCCCCCCCCCC